>NC_045640.1:7804940-7937440 GCF_009829145.1 Chiroxiphia lanceolata
AGCATTCCTTGGTCACTCAGGTAGCAGCAGCCCTTTGGGGTATGTATGTCTCCACTTCCCCTGGTCATCCAGAGCATGGGAACTGTTGTTCATGTTGAATCCATGAATCCAGGCTCCCTTTCGAAGGAAACCAGAGCTGCCAACAGATTGCCTGTACACAGTGTCCAAATATCCTGTAAAGACGTGTTTGTGGTTTGCATCTGCACTCTTGTCCAAAGGACTTGCATAAGGTCACGTGGAAACTGTATGGGAGAGCAGAGAACTGGGGCAGAAATCCCACGTCTGGGCAGAAGTTCTGATCATTGGACTGTCTTTTTTGTGTTCACTATCAGAGCAGTGTACACCTACAGCCTGGGAGGAAGGGATGTCCTTAGCAAGATTTTTCTTACTTGATTAATTTCCATAACACTGGGACTTATATCAAAAGGACTTTGCTGGAAGAACAGTTGTGTATTCTCTGGTTCCCCCTGCAATATGGTGCTACTTACTCTGATTAAATTAATAATTATTCTCCTCTGTCCCTCCACTTCCCAGCCATTCCAGTTCACAACCCCACAAAATGCATGAGCAAAAGCCCCCTCCCCTGACTTGAGCCACCCTGGGAGGGGATTGACTGCATCAATACAAGGCTTCTTGTGTGCACAGGCTGGGGCTCTGCTTTGCTGAGTGTCCTATCTCATGCCCCTGCTCGCTGGTATTTCAAAGTGCTACCTAATGCCTTTCAAATTTAAGGAGTTTCAGAGTCTAATCTTCAGATCTGCCCCACTTTCTATTGATCTGGTTCCAGGTTGGTTACCAAGACTATTTTATGGTTCCAGTTCAGATGTGCCCAATTGGATGGAAATTTCACAAGCACATTTGAACTCGTGAGATTACCACAAGTTTCTGCCAACTAATCTAGGAAAGTTTCTACCCTTTGGAGTTGGGAGGGTGCTCTGAAGATGTTAGGGCCTTTGAATTTTAGTCCTGGCTTTTAATTTGGCTTGCATGTGAGTTGAAACCACGTCTCCTATTTAGATGTAAGATCATGATGATTAAATTGCTATTCTTGGAATTAAGTAATAATTAAAAGGTGAGGTCTTTGATCTTGAAGAACAGTTCATATTTGATCCTGAGTAAAATAACCTTTTTTTTTCCTGAAAACATGTTAACTCTTTTACACCTTTTCCCTGATACAGGTGAAAATGGAGTAAAAGACTTGAAGAAATGCTGCAGAACAAAAAATAATTTGCATTTTTTTTGACACGTACCTTAGTAAAGTTCTTCAGAAAATTAGCACTGTAGCTTTCCGCTACATCTGGGAGTACTGGGAGCAGCCACATGCATCATTTTTTGAGTAATTTTTCAGCTTTGCTCTTCCTGGCCCCCCTTTCATGGGTGACTGGACTCTGGTAGCAGAGCTGACGTTTTCATTCCCTCAGAACCTGGTTTTCATTTAAATGTGTAAAATTATCTGAGTTGTTTTCCCCTCGATAAGGTTTACAAGTGTCTGTATATCTTTAGTTTTAACAGAGGGCAGTTCAGTAGACAGTTTACGAAGTACTGGTCAGGGAGATAAATTACCTTGTAGAGCTGCACAATCACCATTCACAATCTCCTCAGTGACTTTATAGCCAATGATAGGATTTTTCAAGTTCATAGAAACTCATCAAAACACTTCCTGGTATTTTTTCCTTCTCCATCTAGCTGTTCTCACTTAAAGCATAATCTGTACTGCTCCTGCTAGAGAAGTGAGGGTTTGGTTTGATGCCTTAGGGCCCGCTGAGCATTTCTTTATTTCTGGCAGCTCCTTGGGATTTGTGAACTGGAAATGGGAACATTTCAGGCAGCTGCAGCACTTGGAGACATTCCTTTCCCAGGTCATATCTAACCTTAGACAATGCTTTGTGTGTACTGTGCAGGGTTGCTCTGTAAGGTTATCATTGGGCAAATGAGTGGGTTTAAGCTTTCTTTTACTGCTCTTCTGAAGTCAAGGTTCCACAGCAGTACATTCAAAGCTCCCTGGTTCTTTTGGGTGGGTGCTATTTCAGCCCATAATTTGTTTACAACATGAGTGGCACACAACCTGTTCCAGCAGAAGAGGGCATGGAATACGTGGGGCAGCATCTCTGGTGGTGGGGAACTCCTTGAACCCCTTCTCAGTTTCACAGGCCTCTTCTGATCAGCATGGTACATGGAAGGTGTTGGAGACAGACTCTTCTTGTTTCTGAACCTCCAGGTACCCCAGTCCCTGTCAGGGCTGCAATTGTCTGGGGCCAAAATCACACCAAAACAGTACAGGTTATGCTGGGTTATGCCACTGGTGGCTCCAGGGCATGATCAAATGCCTCTCAGGTATCAATGTGGGGGAATGGGGAAAGGAGGGGAGATGGACATTTCATCCTCCCTGTGGGTGTGTATTTCTCCCTCATGTGATACAGCCACGGCTGCACAGCTGCTCACATCTGCATTTAGGCTGGATTTCACTGTTGATAAACACCTGTCTCTGTCCCTGCACAGCTCCAGGGAGGTTTGCTGAAACGACAGTACAACAAATGCAGGCATGGCTGTGGGTGCTGTGGAGGGACCTGTCTTCTGCCGGAGTAGAACATGCGACTTCCTGAGGTAATGGGTTGGACCAGAGCCTCCTCTCCCAGAGCAGGGGTTAAGAATTGATTCAGATAGGAGCAGGTCCAAGTACTGCCCTATTATAAGACCTTCCAAGTGACGCTGGTGAATGGTCTCAATTTCTGAATTGATTTTTTCCCCACTTATTTTCTGACTCAGAGCAACCTCCTCTTCTAAATAGGCAGCACATTTACCCTGAGTGATGCTTCTTGCATGCAGGGCAGCTCCCCTCTGACACCACCGTAGAAAACATTGCCAGGAGGCTGTAATTAAGGGTGTTACCAGAGTTATTTGCTCCATTTCCAGCAGGCTCTGAACTGCTGGTCAGGAAGAAACTAGAAACACCTGCTGGGTCTAATGAGGCAGGTTTGAAGTGATAGGGACACCCTATTTTTCCCCTCCTGCACAGAGGGAAACGAGAGAGCCTGGTGTTAGGAGAGGACATGGACTAAGTGAAAAAGAAGTAAGTTCTTCAAGATGCATATGTTGTGATGTAATTGAGATTTCAGTTTTCTTAAAAGGTTTTCTTACCTTTTTTTTGCTGGTGTTGCTGTTCACTCTGGTCCATCAGGAAAAGACTGTGTGACTGGGGACACTGTAAATTTAACTCTGAGTTCAGGCCATTCAGTAAGGTTTGGCCCATACAAGGTCTTAAATAATCTCATCCTCTTTCCAGGCTTTTTATGTCTTCCTTTAGAAATATTCCCTTCTTCCCTTCTTGCAGTAATTTGCTATTTAGTTCCTGGAGAAAAGGGGACATTGTGTCAATGTTTTGGTTGTCTAATTTGAACCCTTTCCTGGGACTGTGGCCAAACCAGGTCTTGTGTGAACCTGGGCATTTGTAGAACTCCTTAGAGCTCCAGCTATGGCCTGATCCTGCTTGCTGTGAAACTGATGGCCTTTCTCAGGGTGTATATCCCTGGTCCAGCAGCAGCAGTGAAGAAAGCTGCGCTGTGAGCTTATGGAGGGGATGGATGCTGCAGGTTCTGATCTCAGTTCCTGGTGCTAGTGGGGGTCTGAACGGTTATTTCCTCTCTCTGTGCATCTTTTCCTTCCCATTTTTTTTCTGTTAGACATTAAGCAGTGTGCAGAAGGAACTTGCAGTGGTTTTCCAGGGTCTTTCAAGTGTCCTATTCCGTGACACATGCAACAGCATATGCTGTATCAAAATGGTTGTGCTCAAACTGCTCCATGGGAAGAGGGTGCTGACATTACTGTATGGATAATGTGTGTGGTGCTCAGAGTGGTGTTTGGGAGGCAAGGCCTGGTTTCTTATGGTTGCTCCTGGATTGCTGCTGCCTGACCGGTACCATCCAATGCCCAGGGCAGGTGAGGGGGGACAGGGTCTGATTTTCGTGCTCAGTGCACTTGTGTGCCTTCAGACAAGGGTGGCTGTGTCTTAGTGTAGATTTCAGTTTTGAAATTTTGGCTATGAGATCATATATGGCAGCTTAGAAAAATAATTTAAACATTTCTAACCCTCTATGTCAAAACCCGAATGCAAATAATTGCCCAGATTCTGCTAATTGATGCTAAATGGAAAGAAAAATAACGCGGGAGAAAAACCCTCCTAGAAATAATCAATAAATTAAAGATGCTTGGGGATATAAATTCAGCAGTTAAATGAGATACTAATGAAGATGGGAGTTTAATGGTGAGTGCTCTCATTACGTTGTTTTAAAAACTCCATTTGATGTAGATTTGGTTCTGGTAAAAGGGAGACAGCCTTGTGACAAACACCCGTGAGAACAAAAGTTGTTCTGGCTATGAGCACAACTACTGCCGTTTATTGCTGAGCAGCTTTGCTTCCCCAATTTCTGCAAGTTGTTGCAAGATCTGGGGGGAAATTGTGGAGCAGTTAATTAAAAAACAACTAATGACTGTTCCACAGGGTCAGTTTGCTTCCCGGAGCCTAAAATGTGCAGGATATTAACACATGTATCATTTTTTTTGACACTGGAGGACAATTGCAGAGCCTGGCCACACTGCTACTGGTTTTAAAGCAGAACTTAATTAACTAGAGATGGGCTGAGCAGGTTTGTCTGGAAATGGGCATTGGGCTTCCAAAGGACATAGCTGCTCAGATGTTGCCAGGCTGTAAATTAAGGATGCTGCTTCCCAACTCATCTCAGCCCTGGTGAACCCCACAGTGCTTCTGCTGCCCCACTCCCGCCGCTGGCCCCACGGCCAGGTGTAATCCCTGTCTCCCAGCTCTAATGGTGTTTCACTTAAGCTGCTCTGGACAGCTGCCTTAGCATGAGGTGAATTAAGCCCACCAATTTCCCACTTCTCACTGCAGCCTGGATAAGAGCTCAGGCTGGCAAATCCAGCATTTGCAGCCAGGTAAAATACCTGGGAGCCAGATTTTTTTTTTTGCAGCTCAGTTGTGGCCTGAGTGGATCAACAATGCTCTCAAATAGAAAAAATATGGCAAACTCCACTCCTGCATGTGTTCCAGCCCCACTGTGGCTGGGAAGAGATGGCTGGTGCATATCTCCGCTTTGCCTCAACACCGCTGAGGCATTTTTCTCATGTCAGTGTGGAATTTGGTGAACGCAATTATTTTCTTTTATCTTGCACTTAAGTTTAAACTGCATCTCTGCTGGTACATGCCCTGTTTTGATTAATATTAAACTTCCAGATCATCCTTTTGAATTGGAGCAATTTCTTACAACAAATAGACCGGAGAGCCAGATTTTTGAGTGATTAGTAGCAGGCTGAGAGTGCTGGATGCTCGGGGAGCTTAACGATTCATGGCCAGATTCATTCACCATGGTTAGAGTGGTGGGCATGTCACAGCTGTGATTCCTCCGGCAAAATTCCTCCTTTCAGACTCCTCAGTCTGAAATTATTTTAAATCAGAAGTTGAGTTTTCCATCCCACTTCTTTCTGGGCTGACTGACTTGCTGAGAGGGGGAAAAAGAGTCATCCTCCCACCCCAGAATATACTGAAAAAAATCTGATTGTGAGAACTTGCCGCACTGAAAGTCTGTTCTTCCATTTTCCCTAAATTCTTCAGGCACAAAGGGAAAAACTCTCATGATCTCCGGAGTACTGATCCCAGGAATGCCTATCCAGGTGCATTGCAGGGGCAGACCTGGATGTAGCCCCTCAGTGTAGGGGCAGACCTGGATGGTATTTTGTTCTGGTTGTATTTTGTTCTGGGCTCTTTGGTGGTTTGGGTTTTTTTTTACAGAAGCTAAATACAGGGTGGAAAGAATGGCTAAAAGAGATAAACTGTAGATATCACATAAGATCATGCAACATAAGGAGGAAGAGAAAGCCTTCAGTGATTTCATCTGTAATCTATGTATTTGGCACTGGTGGAAGTTCTGACTCAAGGATTTTTAGTAACACAGCAGTGACATGTTTGTGGCTTCCACTCAAATACATGTGACAGAACTTTAGTCCTGAATTCCAGGAATGCCTTAGGCTGATGAAATATTGGTGTAATATCGGTGTGTTTAGCCAGGTACAAACAGAGCTATTCCTGGACTAGCTGGCAGCACTGCTCTGGGCTGAGTCACCAAATACTGTCTCCAGAATACAGAATAAAGAATGGACACTGAAACTTTTTTTTTTTTAGTTACCAGCAGTATGTGCAAAAGGTGGATTTCCCATGCAGAACATGTAGCTGTAGGGAGTCAATCACAGAGAGGTGAGATCACTGACTGTGCAGGAAGACAGTAGCAGTGCTTGTGGGACAGGAACATTTTTTTTTGTTATGACCAAGAAATATACACTTAGATGAAGAATCTGGATTTCTTCAGTATTGTTGTTTTTGGCCCTCAAACTGTTTTTCCATTGCAAAGGTGCAAATAAACTTCTGAGTTGAACAAGTTCAGGAATTCAGCTGGGATTTGGACCTGGATGTACCAGACTGTTATAGAGCAACAAGTGCTCAATGCCTTCGACGAAGGAAAAACATGATGGGCCTTTCAAATCATTGGAAAAGTTATCACTGTTGCTGATTCTGCAGAGTGCTGAGCACTTGGTGAATAGGAATTCTGAATTTTGGTGTTTCTGGAGCATGGACTCAAAGCCTGGGCACTCTGTTATTGAAGATCAGATATTACTTTAAAATGCTGAACATTGATGGTGCATTATATCTTGCTGTGGAAAAGGTCAGCCCTGTTATTTGTAGAGGGAGGGTTGCCTCTGCTTCATGGCTGGCTGACTTTTTGGGCTACATGGTATAATTTATAACTACTTATTGTTTGCAGACACTAGGCTGAGGATATTTTGTGTGTGAAATTTAAAATTCAGGCCACTTGGGTTGAATATATGACACAGAATTATTTTGTCCAGTGGGAAACAGAGATGTGTGGTCTTGTCACCCTCGTCTTCCTTCTCAGTTAGAGGGGAGAAAAATAAGGACTTGTAGGGCATGAATGACATTGTCCTAAAATAACTGTCTAAATTATTTCAGATGCACTAAGCCCCCAGAATACAGATAAATGGATACTGACAATACAGACAAATTGTCACTATCTCACATGGTAGCATTTATGGCATAATGTTGGAGTAGCCTATGGTAATTCCTATTTCCTGGTGTATCTCTGTTTTCTACACAGCTTGTGTAAAACCAAGGAACTGATGTTAATTGCATGAAAATTAAGAACCTACTTAAGGAAAGATTTGGATGCTTGAACAATTTTCTTAAAACTGTTCACCCACTTATCACCGTGAAGTCTGTTGCCTAAAACCATGAAGGAATGTAAATTCCTTAATAAATGCAAACCAATCTGTCATATTTTTGGACTGTCAGACTCAGAATCTACAATTCTATGCAGAATTGGTTCAAAACTACAGAGAAACACATTAGGTGTCATGGCCCATTTCTTCAGTGCAACTCTGGTTTTGAGGGGTAGTGTTGACTTTTTAAGCTGGCTTCAAGTGTTGTTTGATGTTGATATGAGTGAATGGGATGATGTTCTCTTATGCCAGTCACTGTGCAAACCCAATTTAAGAGCTGTTATGCACCTGAGGAACTTGAAGTTTAATTGCTAAATTGTGCAAAGAATGGAGAAAGAGTATTTCTCCATATTGTGTGTAGGGACCTGACTGTTGGATTCCCTGTAGTCCTATTTGCCATTCAAACAGGTTGGACTTGCATGGCTGCATGTAGCAGGTGGGAAGTCCAAGTGCCTTGCTCCCATCCATGACAGGCTTAGGAACAAAAGGGAGTGTGGCCTCATGAGACAGCTAAACCCGAGTGAACTGTGAGCTGCTGCTTTTTACCACCTCCATTAATATGTATGTATCATTTCCCCTGCAGCTCTGCAATCTGAAAGAAAAAATAAAAATAAAATAAACAAAAGAAAAAACCCAACAACCAAACCAACAACAAATTAATTCTCATTTTCATCTTGTTATCCAGTTGAATCAACACCTGTGAAACCATGATCTCTAAATCCCAGTCACGGGAAGCCTGACAGCTCCCTTGAATGAATGCAATGTGTCATGTGAAGCTACACCATAAGTCTTTTGGTTGCTGGACCTACCACCTTGATTGTAAAATCACCTCTCTCAAAAAAAGTCTTCCTATGCTGTTTGCAATAGTGTCAGCCTTTTGTCTTTGCTCAAGTTAACAAATGGATAATGTGTGTCACAAAGCACTGATTTGTGTCTGTTTGCAACTGATTTTGCTAGTTTGGTGTCATAGAATAGAATCATAGAACAGAATAATTTAGGTTGGAAAAGTCCTTTAAGATCATTGAGTCCAGCCATTAACCAAGTACTGCAAAGTCCACCACTAAACCATGTCCCCAAGTGCCACGTTGACACTGCTTTTAAATACATCCAGGGATGGTGACTCCACCGCTGCCCTGGGCAGCCCGTTCCAGTGCTTGACAACCCTTTCTGTGAAGAAATTTTTCCTAACATATAATCTAAACCTCTCCTGGTGCATCTTGAGGCCATTTCCTCTTGTCCTAGTGCTTGTTACTTGGAGGATGAGCCTGACAACCATCTGGCTACAACCTCCTTTCAGATATTGTAGAGAGCAATAAGATCCCACCGAAGCCTCCTTTTTTCCAGACTAAATGCTCCCAGCTCCCTCAGCTGCTCCTCATCACACTTGTGCCACAGACCGTTCTCCAGCCCTGTTGCCCTTCTCTGGACACACTCCAGCACCTCAGTGTGTGTCTTGTAGTGATGGGGAATGAACCTGACTCGCTTTGTGAGACCAATCTCTGACTGTATAGCTATGTGTGGATTTTTGTTCTGGAAAAGTAAGTACTCACTCCTTTTCTGATTGGAGGACCAGAGTCTCTTATCAAAGAAGCAGAGTGGCAAAATGAAACACAGACTTCACCTCTTCTCATCACTCGTTAAATAAACATGGAGTAATTATCACAAACCAAGAATTAGAGAGAAACGGGCACTGCTGTTAAACCCATGGTACTCTCCAAAGCTTTAAATTCATCACGAGTGACTGTGAGGAATACCTATTGACTAATTAATTTCCTTGTCTGACAGCCAGCCTTTGAAATCCCATGAAGAATAGATAAAGTGTGTGTACGTGAGTGGCAGGTGGAGAAACATCACAAATTACATTCTCAGCACACAAGACTTCACCTGTTGCTCTGTTATAGCTGTGTGATTTCAGTACCTCCCAGTAACTGCTGTTTGTCCAGATGTCAGGTAGGTGCTGGGAGACTGACCAGATGTGAACCATACAGGATGAGAAAGAAGAACATAAGTCAGTTTTGTGCCAACCCTTCCTAGCCTGAGCAGTATGTGCACAAGTGACCTTCCCAGGGAGAAAGATGGGAGGGCTCACTACGAAAGGAAACAGTCCCATGATCAGACAGCACTGGACCACACTGGATGTTAAAAATTGTTGTTTTGGGATTGGATTGCAGGATGTGCACAGTAGTCTGTGTAAAAGTCCATCTAAAAATATTTGAGTGGTCTTTAGAGAGAAGACACATTGGAAGACCACACTTCCAATAACAGACCAAGACCAAGGTCAGTGAAAGAGAACCACATTGCTATGATGTGGGCTATGTGATTGTGTACAAGCTAACATCAATTTTCCCCTGAGTGTTCCTTCTCCTTCCCCCTGCCTGTAGCCTGCTTGTAATTGTAAGATGAGCAAAATTTGGATCAAAAGCAGTAAGAGAAAGAACTCAGGAAGGAACAAAGAGAAAATGAGATAATATCAAGTGGTTGTTGGCGCTTACTGTAATATGTTAGTGTCTTCATTGAGATTCTAGACATTGATAGACAAATAGAAGAGGACCAACAGGAAATTGCAGGCACTTTTTTTCCCCCTGGTAGTTTCATAAGTCATTCATTGAAGAATAGAATGAACTTGATTACAGGCAGCTCCAGAAAATGCTGAGAGAGACTGGATTAATAGAGAGCAGGCCCTTGCTGCCTCCTGTGTACCTATCCAAGCTTTCAATGTGAGCATCTTGTCTGGTCTGAACAAGAGGATTCCTACATCTGGTCCCAGTGATGCTTATGAATTAACCCGGCATCTTTTTGAGCAGAAATATGTTGCTTTTTGGATTGTTGATACTGCTGAGGAGGGCTGTATTTCTCTTGTTGCCTCCTCTGTATGTGCAAACAGAGTTTCACCTGTTCATTTGTCCTGTATTAAGGTGACTGTTAACATGGAGAGGGCTTTGCCTGACCTGCTTACCCATCCCCTGTGTCCTTAACTAAAACTGAGCAGTACAACGCAGTTGCTTCCAGGTGCAATCTCGGTTAAACCTCAACACCTTTTCCTTCTCATGGCCTTTGCTATCAGCACTCAAGAAAAACCACAAGGGGAGAATGAAAAAGAAATCAATTTTTATCACTAGAAATATTTCCCCTTTTGGCCACAGACTGAGACTGTTCTGACTCTAACTGGTCCTCCCTGGGGTTTGATAACAGTAGCTCACAGGAGGCTCGAGCTTATCTGAAGACCAAACAGTAAATTTCTCATTTCCGCTTAGTGGTGAGGTGTTTAATTGCTGCTTAGTTTTGCCAGTCAAGTAATTCACATTGACGTGCTAAAAGCAGCCACTAGCAGTTAAGCTTCCATCCAGGGGCTGCAGTGAACGATCCTGACATCTTTTTGCAGGCACCGGCTCTGCAGGCTGAGAGCATTCCAGTTTCTCCTCTCGAGTGGGCAAGCAATCTACAGAAAATTAAGTCTGAAAAGCCATGAGAGGTTGTGAAAGGCAGCTTAAGGAGAGAGGCTCTATTGGGTGAAATTTCTTGCCCTGCACGAATTCAGGTTGAAAATTAAACTGTTGTCACCTCACCGGTAATTTAGAAGAAGAAATATTGTTTAAATATAGTGGGACAGGGTTGGATAAAGAACAGAGGATATTCACTCCATAAGATTCATGCAAGTTCATATACCTATTGGATGAATGTTGTTCTTAAAGATATATGAACTTATAGAGGTAGGTAGATATGGAGATGGCTCAGTGCGGAGCCTGTGACTCTGCTTAGTGGACTCAGTCCTCACTTGCAGTAATATAAATCAGGAATAACTCTTCTGAAATCTAAAGCCTCAACTTGCATGGCTAGTTGAACTTTTTAGCAGTGGGTATAAAATGCTACTGCTAGTTCAAAATCATAGGGAGTTCTGCCTCAGTAGCAATTTAAATCTGCCTTGTTCTCTGTGGAGTAATTGTGGGTGTGCAGCAACAGCGTGAGCAAATAGTCTTTTAAATTTATTTTTTTTTGGTCTTGTCTCTTCTGATGGTCTGGTGCTGCCAGCCTTGGGCGGGAGCTCCACGCACGAGATGCAGAATACCCTGCACATGTCTGAATATCTACAGGTACAGAAGCAGATAAACAATTTTGTTTCATGAGTTAGAAATGGCCAGATAACTCATGAGCAGCAGAGCACAGGAGAGCCAGTCAATGATGCACCAGTGTACCAAAGTGGGGCAAGGAAATTATCTGCCACAACTTTTCAGACTGGCTGCTGTGCTGGATGGGGTGTTACAGTTGTACCATCTTGGGGGCTGTCTGTGTGTGTTTTATTATGGCCATTGGAGAGCTTGTAGCGTGATGGGTTATTAGGGAGTGATCACTGGGTTTGAGTTTCTTGGTGGATTACACCACCATGGTTGTTGGAGCACTGCTTCAGCGCCCTTGCAAAGGGCAGACTTTGTGGTTGCCAATGAGCTCAAGAAATAATTTGCTTACTTAAAATATGCAGTCAACTGATTAATATCATCAGAGGTACAATTGCTGTAATTGCAGACTAGATAATACAAAGCTGCCACTCACATTTAACAGGGACACTCTTCTCCAGTTCTGATAATGCAAATAAACGCACAGAGATAAACTAAGATGGGTAATAACAGCTGTCTGATAGACAGACTTCAGGTGTGAGAGTCCCTAGATGAACAGAAAGCCTTAGAGAATTAAATACACAACTCCAGAAACTCACATGTTAGAAAAGGGTCTATGACTCCTATGCTCCCAAACTCATCTTGTCTTCTGTGCAATACCACAATTTGAGGGCAGTTTGAGAGGTAATATTCCCCTTGTCTTTCAATAAAGGAATATATGAGTTGAGAGGAAATGGTAGCATGGTCCATCTGAGAGACCCGTTACCTAGAGCAAAGTTTACCCATATATTTTTAGCTTCAAGTAGCTAATTAGCAGATTATTTCTTTAAAAAACACACCACCATACCAAAATAAAACAAATTGCCCCCAAAGCCACACCACTTAGCTGAACCCCCTGGGTGGTTTCTCATACCCAGCCCCCAGCTGTTTGCATTCATCCAAGTTTGATGTCTTCAAACTGAGAACCACAAACCAGAGAATCGATATCATCTACTGAGCACAGCGCAGCATAAACACAATCAATTAATTCCTTTATATGGAAAAGGAGCTGGAACTCAGCTCATATCCTCTCTCAGGCAAATTATAGTGATAAGAGAGTTTCCCTGAACTGAAACCAGAAGCACCAGCTTTCTGCACACTTAACCTATAATTGTCTATAACATGCATGGAGGTAAGTGAGATGCAATTTTATTCACAAGAGTTCCATTATCTTTAATCAGGTTTTACATAATTTCCTTTGTATTTGATTGTTTTGTTTTAAAATATGTAAACTGTTACCTTTCATGCATGTGTAGCCAAAAGGTGAAGAATTCGATATTATGTTCACAAAAATACTCCATTCACAGGAACTTAATCAGTGTGAATAGTATAGCAAACATTATATGAAACTGTAATATAGCCCACAGCGCAGGAATAAAGTTGATAGAAACCAGAGGAAAGAGGCCTTTTTGAATAAGTTGTTTAAAAAAAAAAAGGTGCTCATCACTTTCAGTTGAGACCAACTTTTTAGATCTCGGTCCTGTAATATGCTAAAATTTGTAGAAATTTAAGGGAGCAAACATACCTCTGCAATCCTTACAAATTAAGTGTTGATTGTCTTATGAAAGGCTGTCTTCATATTCTTGGGGGATGAAGATGGTCAGCAATGCAGAAAACTGGACAAGAAGAACATCCTTTCAAAGCCTGTTGTCTGCAGAGAGAAACAGTCAATCACATACATCCAAATGCCTCATTGGAATAAGGGCTTCCAAGCTGGACATTTTGGTCCAAGGAACAGATGGACCAACTAGAGAGAGATTATAAGCACAGTAATAAAATTATCAATAAAACCTTAGATTTTCATATGCTAAAAGAATATTTGGTTCTTTCATTTGGGTTAAATAGTGGTAGTATAGTCCTCAAATATTACATATTGGGTCTTGTTGCAGGAGATGAGGAAATTGTCTACTGCTGTGTTTTTGAGCTCAAATTGCATTCAGTGTTGCAAATTAGAAAAACTTCTTATGGGTAAGGATGGTGAAATGCTGGAATATGATGGCTAGGGAAGTACTGGGGTCTCTGATGTATGAGATATTTAACAAGTCAGACAACCATCTATCAGGAATGGTGCAGCTCTATCTGACCCTGCTTTTAGACAGCAGGAGGGGTCTGATGATTCTGTGTGGTGCTCTCAAGCCCTGATTTTCTGCACTTCAGTGTGGGCATTTCAAGCCTGGTCCCTGATATATTCCTGGATTTGGAAGAAAAAAAATTAAACATGCCTGCCTCTCTGCTGAGCATGTCACAGGTGTGACATGACTGTGGAGCTGCATTCCTGCTGACAGCTGCCTCTGCTGTTGGCAGAGACCTCAAGTGTGCTCTGTGTCTGTTTGATTTGTCTCCTCTCTGCTCCCTCCTGTGCTGGTGGCTCATTCTCAGGGCTTTAGATCTCTCCCAACCCTGTCCACAGATTGCCTAATTATGTGGAGGATCTCTCCCTTTTATAAGTATTATTATTTATTCAAGAGCTTGTAGAATCTAAGAATCTAGAATCTTTACTGAGCAGGTGAACACGGAGATTTTTTTTTTTTCACAGCTCTTAACTTGACAGATCTCCATGGTTATGGCTCCTTTTCACCACCTCACCTGCAAATAGCAAGTTGCTGCCCAGCACATGAAGGTGTTACTGCTGCTCAGAGGGAAGATTTCCCAGCACATGATAGACATTAAACAATATCTTCTATTTTCAACTTCTTTTCCTTCAAAACAGCTGACCCATTCCGGAGGTTACATTTACCAAAGGCACAATCCTGAGAAGAAAAAAACCCATCCAGTTTATAAGAATAAAGTTTGCCAGATCTATGAGCAATTGGAAGTGGATTGTGTATGGGGAATATCAGTTAACCCTAACTGGCAGATCCTGGCCTGCCTGGATTTCACATGCAACACGTGGTGGCATATGTAACATACGCCTCAGACCTTTCTTGTGCCCAACCAGAGCTTCTGTGATCAAAGTCCCGAGAGTCACAATGACGACTGCAAAAGCAAAGGGATTTTCCTCTCACTATGTCAAAGTGCTGAAAAGTTTCTTATTCACTTGTACATAGCTGGATCATGTATGACAGTTGTCACCGGGTCAAAGTGGATACTAGAGCAGAGATACCAATGAGAACAGCTTCATGCTTAGGTTTTCTCCTTGTAGCACGTGCTATATTGCTTTTGTACCTTTGGAAACAACTTGTAAAACCACCAGGGTTCAAGATTTACTCTCCCCGCCTGCTCCTGAGCATCTTTGGGCCCCTCACTACAAGAAGGACATTGAGGTGTCCAGAGAAGGAAAATGGAGGGTCTGGAGCACAAGTCTGATGAGGAGTGGCTGAGGGACCTGGGGCTGTTCAGCCTGGAGAAAAGGAGTCTCAGGGGAGACCTTCTCTCTCACTACAACTACCTGACAGGAGGTTGTAGCCAGGTGGGGATTGGGCTCTTCTCCCAGGTAACAAGTGATAAGACAGGTGGAAATAGCCTCAAGTTGTGCCAAGGGGAGATTTAGACTGGATACTAGGAAAAAATTCTTCATGGAAAGGGCTGTTGAGCATCGGAACAGACTGCCCAGGGCAGTGGTGGAGTCACCATCCCTGAAAGTGTTTAAAGAATGTGTAGATGTGGCAACCGGGGACATGGTTTACTGGTGGCTTTGGCAGTGCTGGATTAACAGTTGGACTCAATGATCTTAAAGGTCTTTTCCACCTTAAACAATCTTGTGATTCCATGATTTTTAATTTCTGCTTCCTTGCATGCGTTTGGACTTCTGTTGCTTCTGGTGGCAGTGTGTTGACACTAAAAGGCATCTCATGGGGATGGATTCCCTCCTGCTCTTTACTGGTCATAACACATGTTGGCTTAGATCCAGGATTTGCTCCAGTGCTTTCATGGCCCACCATGGGTACAAAACAGCCCTTAAGTCAAGGAGAGGTTGACAGTGTGCCAGGTCAAAGCTCAGCTCAGCTCACCTCGCTATGTGCCTGGGCAAGGGGTCACTGAGCCAATTTGTCCTGAGGGAAAGGTAAGAAGTGCTCAGCAGCATTATGTCTTCCAAGACAGCTCAGGATTCAAGAATCCCCAGAAATCATTCTTATACGTGTTTTAAAAATTCCTGATGGGCGTTTGTGGAAGGTGAAGTTGGTTAGAGCATGGTGCTAATAATGCCAAGGTTGTGGCTTCGGTCCCTGTTCGAGTGCCTGTTGGACTTGATGATCCTTGTGGGGACCTTCCAACTCAGAACATTCTGTGATTCTGTGAGGTGTGATGCAAACCCTTTTTGTCCTGACTGTTGTGTCTTGCTGGTCATCACCACCGTAACTCCCTGGGAAGTGGTGCCGTTGGCTCAGTGCATACCCAGGGATTTCAGCCTCTGTAGCCTGCACTGTCCTTGTCCATTATGACATGCAGTTGCATGTACCAGCACCAGTGGAACCCCAGGGACCTTCACTTATTATTTCCCTCTTGAACCTTAAATGTACAGCACCTTGTGCAGAGAGGTCTTGAGTCGTCACAATACTCAAGTGGGTGATGTTTATTTTCCCTCTGTTGCCTATTCCCCTTCTGGAAGAAGGAAGATCAATGGACTATTTTAGTTCACATGACCTCTGGGAATACAGGATGCTGCCAGACTATTTTTTTTTTATGAAAGGGTGGTGGGGGGGGGAGGGATAAAAATGAGAAAGAAATTAAAAACCTAAAGGTTTAAATACAGCATCTTCCATGACCCCTCTGCAAAACTGATATTTTCTTAATAAAAAATGTGTTGCTTGTATTTTTTTTTCTCCCCATCAACAAGGACTGTGAGTTCATTTGTTTGTTTTACATCGGCTGCTCAGAACAGCTCTATGAGGTTAAAGAGATCCTCCGAGAAAGATCCTATTGATTTTAATTACCGAGAAACAGCCCACAGGGACAAAAGGACTTTGGCTGTTTATTTAGCCATCGCTGTGCTGCAGTACTGTGTAAGGAGAGATCAAATCAGTTGCCCTCATTATTACAATAATAATAAGGCAGAAAAGGTGCCTCCGGGCCTCGGATTTTTTTTTCTTTTTTAAAGAGACAATAACCTCCACCACTCCTCCCACTAATAAAAGGCAGACTTGAAGAACAAGGAGCAATTACTATTTGTCAATATTAATTCAATTATGCTCCTGTTATTTATACTGCGAAAAGGATTGGTTAATATTTTAGAAATATCCTAATCAAACCAGGGGGCCACATCTGTTCTTTTACAGATTGATTTTTATCCCTGCTAAATGCATGTTGAATGGTTTCTACCTCCTTTGGACTGAAGCTAAAATTAATTAGTTATGCAGTATAAACCAGTAGTACAATGAGGGTTTATAACAGCATCCAGGTTGAGAATACACCTACTTGTATGTTAAACTGGAAATCCTCCAAATATCAACAAGCATTAATTGCCTGGAATGTCTTCACACCCATTCTGGACTAATCCCAAGCCAGGTTTGTGGTGGTTTTGGTGAAAGTAGAAGTCAGTTTGTTCTGCCTATGCTATTTGCTAATTTTAGTTTTTTGGAGCCTGCGTCTCTGAGCTGGTCTCTGCTCTGTGACTTGGCAGGTGTTGCCTCACGAGGATTTAGTGTTTCCTCATAGGTATTCTCTTGATTAATTACTTTTTAATGAAACATTGATACTTTTGGCCACAAGTGCCCAAACAGTCAAATTACAGTGCTTTATGTGAACTGTGTGTTAGATCTCACCTGTGCCTTAAAGAAAAATTAGCCCATATTCTTTTTGACATCGACCTTGTAAAACTGTACTCGAGTGTCCCAAGTGTATCCATCCAGCAGATGGTTCTATGCAGGGGCTGGTTGTATAAAAGCCAGTTTTAACATGGAAATGAGCAAAGCTGGAAACAGCTGTTCAAGACAGATTTGATCTTTCCAACACCATGGCCAGGCAACACGTAGATTCACATTGCTATTGATATGGAAAAAATAATGGAGCTGCAAGCCATTGAAACGAAGCTGTAATTTAGCTGTGATCTGTGGGAGTCCTGTGCCTGTGGAGGGCTCTGTAGATGGGTTTTAAAGAGAGCCCAGGGACAAGCCATATAGCTGCCAGCATCATTTGCAGTCTTCTGTGTGAAAGGTATGGCAGAAGCTGACTCAATGTTTGTGCACCAGCTCAACAACTGACTTCACACTTCAGGGTTTTTTTAATTTCCATCAGATCATGGCATTAGGGAAGGATTTCCTGGTTCTTGTTCTGCTTCAGCTGAAGCTTTTTTAACTTCAGAAAGTGTCACATGTAGTTTTAGCTATTTGAGTCATCCTCTGGGCCACCAAATCTGTGTTTCACTGACCATCCTTGTGACTAGTAGGGATCCTAAGTGTTTCAAGCAGAGAGGTTTCAGCTGGCAGGGTTGATGCAGCACAGCGCTGGGCAGGTGTTGCAGGTCAGTCCCTTGCTTAAATAATATGTTGTTCTGCTGATGGTGCTTCCTTAAATGTCCAAAGATGGGGTAGCCAGAAGGCTACAAGAGGGCATGTTTCTGAGCTGAGAGCTGCACGTTCTCCCAAGATGTGGGAAAACACTCTGGGTACAGGAGCTTTCTCAGTGGCTTGCTTTTACAGGACGGGTTAAAACAGTTGACTCACATTGACAAAAAGGTAAAATATTTATCAGGTTACTCTGATTAGTTCTCCAAAACGGAATGCATCAACTCAACTAGATTAAATAAATGCAATTGTTTAGTCTGTTCCTGAATGGTAAGAGCCAATGTTAGCAGTGAGAGTGGGAGGTAGCACAAATGGATTTAGAAAGATGGTGAACAGCTAATAACAAAAAAACCTAAGATGGTTTTAAAAATTGCATTTTAGGTCTGTAATTGTATCCCAGGCTTGAAGACTGCATGTTTTTCCAGCAAGAAAGTGGACTAGGAACACACTTCCTCAGACTTTCCATGATCTGGACGTGACTTATGCTATTTCTCTTCTATTTTGCGACATATTCTATTTCTGTGATCAAACCACACCTCAGAAATTGTCAACATATGAAGTCTCTGTTCAAGAAGAGAAGTAGAATAATTAAGCTTATTTTCAATGTGATAAAAGGAGGAAGGAAAGATGGATGATGACACTATTTTGGTCTGGAGATACTGTGAGGAAGATGTGTGTCCCCTAATAAGAAATCAGAATTAACTGATGGAGAAGCACCTGCAATTAGTGGTTTGAGAGAAATTGATTTTTAAGGAAAGATTAAGTCTTAGATGCATAGAGCAGAGATAAGCAAGTACAAACTGCAGGGGTGTTAGCAGTCTGTAAAACTGTAAATATCATGGGTATATTCCATAAAAAGTGGGAGAGTGATCTGGGGTACTGGCTGTTTGTATGGGTATATCTGAGAATGCTTTTCTAGACAAACCTTTTCAGGCAGCTGGGAAATGCTGAGTTGCTGCAGCAGCAAACAGCACAAGGCAGGCTGAATGACCAGGCATTCACCTGTTTTTTTTTTTTTATTTTGAAATTTGCCCTATGATCAAATATGTTATGAAGTTCTCCCTTTCCAGATACCTGGAGTTAGGATCTATGCTACAGTTTACACTGAGATTAACAAAGAATTAACTGTAAATTGGACCATGGCTATGGGTAAAAGTTCTTCCTTTCTCTGTGGCTTAGGTCCCCACAGTAAACTGCACTACCTATCAAATCTGTTTAAGTTTTAAACCTATTCTAAGAACATTCTTGGTAATAACTATTAAATTATTTCTTTAGCCTCTAACTCATCCCTCAATGTGGAGGTCAGCCTTGGTAATGTTTCTCCAGTGCCCACTCATCAGTCCCAAAGACCTCTTTACCTTCTATCCTATTCTCAGTCCTTCTCTTATCTCCTATTTTCTTATCTTTTCATCTTTATGTTTGTCTCTCTGTCAATTCCATCTGCATACCACATGGGCCAGTCTCTTTCATTTCATACATTCTGGATTTACCCATCACTCTCTTGTTTGCTTCTGGTTTTGTCCACAGTTCATGTGAAGCTGCATTTACAGCTACTGCTTCTGCTCTTCTGAAAACTTTGCACTTACTGCAGGAATTATCTTTCCAATGAATATGACAAGCCTATGCAACTCATTGTTGCTTTGAGATAAAAGGGGTCTTGAAGGTCCAGAGAGGTCTAGTATTGCTTCTGTGCATGTTCCCTCCTAGTGATCCTTGTACATGAGCCAGCTTGTCTACTGCCTGCTATATGGTCTCTGTGTTAAAAACATACCCAAAGATATCATGAGCTCTCTTGGGAAAAGGGTCTCTCTTTGTTGCGGGGGTGTCTAAGAAATTTTATAAGAAATTCTATGCGAATTTTTTTAGAAATTTCTGGGAAATTGAGTGAAGCTGTCTCAGATTTTTCCAGTATTTGCAACCCTCTTTTCCTAGCTAATTCTCACCTGGGCATATGAATGTTTATACATCTTGGTGAGACATAATGTGAACAGTATTGACTGGATCTTGCAAGGGAATTTTGTTTGTTTTTCTGGGAATTCATGTGTGGGGTCCAATCCCCAATGAATTTGTAGTGATCAGGTCATTATGCTTGAGTGGCTGTATGACAGCAGTGGAGAATGGAAAATCTTGCTGTTAAAAGCACTTTTGAATCGGGAGGAGAGAATAAAAGGATTCTCTTGTTCACCCTCTTGGTCATGGCTTTTGGTTATGGTTACAGCTTAACATAACTACGTGTCAAACAACCGTGTATTTTTATGATCACATGTGGGGTGGTTGGTGGTTGCACAGGCACAAAAGATTTAAAGCTGGTCTCTTTTTGTTTTTGTCGTTTTGAAAGCTACATTAATTGTTCTGATGTCTGAGCATCTGCCTGATACGCATTGTTTCCCCTGCAGACTGAGGAAGACGAAAGCTAAATACAAATTTATTGAACAGGCAAGCTATAAACCCTGAAGTTAGCACAATATTTTAATGGCAATCAAACTTTGTCAAAAGCACACATATCAAATTTTCTTGCTGGACATTACAGTTCATCAGTACCAGAATTAATTAAAAATACTGCTCTTCTGTTTCTATATATAACTTTTTAGCTCTATAAACTAGTGGCTAATTACAGGGGAGAATGTGTCTTTTATTAATTAGTATACATAAAAGGAAAATGTTGTACTTTGTAAAGGAATTCACTTTTCTGTTAACTCATCCATTCAATTTTTTGGTGGCCAAAACATTTTTAAATAACTCCTCAGCTTTCATTTTATGTATTTTTACAGTGTTAACTGGCAAAAGCTGATTCATTATCCTCTGTCCTAAGTTTACCTACTCTCAATAACTCAAGTTCAGGTCACCCTGCAGTGCCTCCTTTCGCCTTCGCTCAGATACCATGTCTAACTGAATGGAATTGACCTGTTTAAGGCCTCTTCACTCCAACTGAATTATTTGATCATAGCCACAGACATCTGTTTGGGGCAGTAATTGGTTGTTTATAAGAGCAGAGGAGAGCCACCAGCAGCAACAGCAGCAGCAAGACAATAAAGGCAAGGGACAAGCATGGAGGGCATGTAGACAGGTCCTGACAGACCACTGTCTGCTCGAGATAAGCAATGCAGATTAGTTATATGCACTCTATCTCACCACTGGGGCCTAATAATCCCCTTTAGCACTCATTCACAGTTATGTAGCAGACAGAAAACTAATACAGGGGGGAATCTGGTCCTACTGCCTCGCCACAAATCTCAGACACAGTTTCTGGAATCCGCAGGATTTTACCGTACAATTAGTTTTAAATGTCAATTTCATGGAGGCTCATGAGATGGAAAATAGAAGAATAGTGGGTAAAGATACCCATTGCAAACTAGATTATTGGAGAGTGAAGGATGGCTATTCAGGATGCGGCTGTCACTGCTGCTTCCTGGCTTGACAGCGACAATGTGAACATCGAGGTAAAGGTAAAGGATGACAAAAATGCGACTTGAAGGGCTGAATTGTCGGGACAAAAAAAAAATGACGTGGCATTTCTGTGCTGTTTGCGTACACAGAGGAGACAACGTGGATTTTAATTGATTTGCAAAACCTTGTTGCAATTATCATGGAACACAAGATGGTTGCGCTTGAGGGTGACTTGCAGTGGCAGCAAATAAGTAAAGTATTGTGTGATGCACTGCGTTTGTCCTGATGCAGCTGCACTTGTGTTTCCCTTACTGTCAAATCCAAACACGTGTCACACCTTGTGGGTGCTGCCCATCAGTGATTAAAGGAGACCACAGATGCTGGGATTTGATTAAGAGAACTCCATGTTTGCATTCAAATATTGAATTAAGTAATTTGTAACTACATGCACAAACAAAAATGCATTTGCAAAAGCAAAAAAAAAACAAACACCAGGATAAGGCTTATTGTAATTAAATTCCCTTTTGCAGAAAGCAGGAGAAAATATATGGTCAATTACTGGTTTTCCACAGCTAGATGTGATTCTAGCACTGCTGTTCTGATTGCTTGACTTTGCAACCTTAACAAATTTATTTTAGAACACACCCAACGTAAGCACAATCACATGCATCTGCTAGATGGACTCTGAAAAAGGAGGAGCCACACTATTTGTCACTGGCTGCTGATCAGACCCACATCACATCCAGTCAGACAGAGAAAACCCTGTCACTAAAGACTCCAGCAATACGAGTTAGGGATTGTGACCCCACAATGGACATGGGTCATCCCAATGACTTTTCTACTGCATTGTGCTGTCCTGTATTCTGCACATGCAGAACTGTAGATAGAAATTGCTCTCACAATTTATTACCAGTTTTGAGGTATACTGGTACTATTTTTTGTAAATTGATTCAGATTGCTAAGAATTTCCAGGTGTTCTCATATCAAAAAGTCACTCACGTAGAGGTCAAGATCTTTCCTAAGAGCAACTGCTTTTTAAAGTCCAACAAATTACAATTTATATTAAATATTAATTTTAATTTTCAATTATAAATCTGCAATTTACCAAGAGATAGATACCTGTTACAGTTCTGAGCCAGTGCAGGGAAGGAGTTCATAGACTGATATTAAGATTGACAGATTCTGGGATGCTTGCTTGAATTCCAGAAACACAGACTAGTGGGACACGGTGCAGGTGATAGAACTAAAAGACTGTCATTCTTGTGGTTGTTGTTAAGCTCATTTCATGGGTAGCAGTCCCTCTCAGCATGATGTAAATATGTGCTCATATGCAGATGGATAAGAAATACTTCTCTCTGGAGAGGTGTTTAGGTTTTAGTAGCGCAAAGAAAGTGTCTCTGACTTCTCAGTTTTCAAGTCCTGCATCTTGAAATCTAGTAATTCTTCATGCAAAAAATAATAATGAAAGTGTATTGAAGGCACCAGTGGGAAAGGAAATCTCACCTCAAAACCCTCTCCTAAAATAGTTCCCTCTGCTCAAGGTGATGTTTTAAAATTTTTCAGTTTAGAGTTTTTATTGAAAACAATTCATATTATCATCCAGAAGCCAACAAAAGGATCCACACTACGTTGTTCCACTCGTGACAAAGTTCTGCTCCTTACTGCTAATGACATCTGTACTTTTGCTGTATAGAATGGCTGACTCTCTCAAAAGACTCTTTTCCTTTTTCATTTTGTTTGTGTTTTCTTGCTACTGTTCTGGCTGTGTCCAGCCTCATGGTTGGTTTGTTGGTTTTTTTTTTTTTTGATGTGGTATGCACACTTCCCAGGCATTACCAAACATGGGGTTACCCTTCTGCCTGTGACGAGAGGCAAGGTCTTCACTGGCGGCCTCACAAGCTCACACCATTTCTGATGTACATTATTGGAATTGTGTGCATTTGGGGTTGGGGATTGCACTGTAATGCAAATCACTGACCTAAAAGCTTGGAATCATCTTGGGATCATTGCTATCTGCAAGTCTCTCAAAGGAGGTTGTAACCAGGTCAGAAAAGGTCTCTTCTCCTGAGAATCAAGTGATAGAATAGTTGTGCTATGGGGGGTTTACATTGGATATTAGGAAAGATTTTTTCACCAAAAAGGTGGAAAAAGGCTGCCCAGGGAAGTGGTGGAGTCACCACCCCTGGGAGGATTTAAAAGAGGTGTAGATGTAGTACTTGTTGACATGGTTTAGTGGTGGCCTTGGCAGTCCTGGGTTAACAGTTGCACTCAATGATCTTATGGGTCTTTTCCACCTAAATGATTCTGTGAGTCTGTGATCTCTGTCTAACCAATACCATTTTTAATTTCTTAATGTGCTTGATCAATTACAATCAGAAAAGAATTTTACAGACAACTTTCTTTGAACAGTATTATCTGTTGGATCTCCCAATATCTCATTCATGTTCTGCACAGCTCCCTCTCTGCACACATCTCCAAAAAGTCTTGTGTTTCTGGCATGAATTTCACATGCAATACCTGATTTGGAAGGGCCATAAAATTTACATGGGGTATAAGCCTTGCATGCAGAAGGCACTTTTATTGAGTTTCCTTAGTTAATTAAAGGAGCTTCAAAACTCGCTGTTAAGGGACAGAATCCTCAGTAAATCCACATAGCTCTGTTGAAATCAGCAGGGCTTTGCTACTTTACAGTTCTGCTCCGTGGTTTTTATCTGGGATTTTTTTTTTTTTATTCTGCATTGCCAGCTAGAGAGTTATTGTGCAAGGAGGCTGTAAAGCACAGCGATGCTTCTGACTCCATCTACATGTCCTATATTTGTTATCTAATTGCCAATAGACCAAACTGCAAAGGGACAATGTTTTTCAACCAAACGACCTGTAAGTAGCAGGAAATCTTATGCTCTCACCTCTTTGGCCAAGACAGGAGCATACACATTTTACATAATGAGAGAAATCAACTGTTTTTTATCAGTGCTTTTTGTGCCATTGCAAATCTTTAAAGCCTTGCTGCTTCTTGGATTTAACAACTGCATCCCAACCCTCCATGCATCAGGAACATGCAGGTTGCTTTTATACAACTGCAGTGAATACCAATATTTGTAACTAGAATGAGCTTAAAATAAAGCCTCAGATGTTCATTTAAGGTCCCTGGCTGCTCACAGAGAGCCGTGTGCTTCCGTACAGCAGAGAATTGCAAGTCTTCATTTGACTTACAGTTACACATTTATTAGTTGGTGAATTGCAATTAAATTATATGAAGAAAAATTACAGTGTCTCTGGTCACTCCAGATTTCTGGGTGGTTGCAGACTCTGCAGTTGTATGAGCAGCAGAACTGAAGTTCTTATTCATGTGCTTTGTTGTGGGGTGTGCAGGAGCACCTCTCAGGCTGGAGCCTTAGCTGTTTTCTTGTGAGTGTAATTTCTTGTTTGGACATGTGAGCAGATCTGAGTCCTTATTTCATCCTGTCTTCCCCAGCATGTTCAGTCCCACCCAGGTAAGCTGTTGCTGGAGTGACTTGCATGATGGGTGTGGTTTCTTCCTGCAAATCCTTCTGGAGATGCAAATTGCATCCTCTCAGCACCACACCCCATGTCAGACCCCAGCCACTGCTCTGTCTGTCTGATAAGGAATCTCAATGGTATAGCAGAGAATGTGCTGTGACTTCTAATGAAATAATAATTTACAATTACAGCTGTTAACAATTATTATGACAGTCCATTCCAATGAATAGTTTTATCAGCCAGGTTTCCACTTCTGCAGGATTCTTGCCTATCTGATTTGGTGAGTTGTCATGCTGTCTCTTTGCATCTAAGGAAATGGTTGGTGTCTTCTGGCTTATCCTCTGCTTCTTGAGAGGGACAATTCAGCTTAATGTTCGATCTAGTTTGTCTAATTATTCAAGCGTGAGCTCCTAATAGTGTAGATCAGTCAGATCAGCAGGAGGGTTTCAAATGAAAAATATAATAATTGATATCACATTGGCCAGTCTAATCAGCACTGGCTCATAGCATCTGCTTTTCTCTGTGCTTTTGTATTGTGAATCAAATCTCCAAATTGAACCAAACTATTTCTAGGAGTTGTATTATCACCACCTGGTTTTAGCAGCCCCTGTGAGCCCTCACAAGATCCCTGGAGATAGAAAGCAATATGCCTTCTTTTCAGTTAAATTTAGTTTGTTTTTCAAGTGAAAAAGAGCCCCAAGAAATACAGAAAAGCCTAAGCTCTCCTTGGATGTAACATGTTATAACTAAAAGATAAATATTCACCTTCTTTTTTCCCCTGTTTTCCTTTACTTTTAATAATTTTTCCTTTTTTTCTTCCTTTTTTTTCCTTGTCACCGTAGTAACTTCTAGTAATGTCTTACATAACATGCCCAACCCCATCTTTAAAGGGTTTATTTGCTCTCATGTCCTCAGCTAAGCTTGAAGTCATGTGCAATGCAGCCTCTTATTTTGATTTTGCTTCCTAAATAATCAGGTGATGTTTATTTTCAGGTAGGGCCACAGAAGTACTACTGGCTCCTGAAGCAGGTGGTGGTGAATTTTGTAGAGGTCCATAGCTCCTGTAGGATTTTGCTCCTCTGTTCTTCTCTAACTTGGGAGAGGTTTCTATCTCCTGTTTCCTCTGCTTTGACAAAACATGTTTCTGTGACCCAGAAGAGCAGAGGTGATGGAAAATGTCATTTCTGAACGCTCCTGAGGTTTTGCATGGACCTGATTGTAATTCTATGATTGTTACCTTGTGGTTCTTATATTAATTTTTTACATACACCACTTTTTTTCTGATTTCTTATGCCACTGTGAACCTTAGGGCCCAAGACATCTTCTGTACCATTTTAATTATATCTACCCTACTTGTTGTTGTAGTAGAGCCAATTGTTGAATTCCATCATATGATTCGATGGCATGAATGTCTTATCTAAACTAGGTTACTCGGCTTTTAAATGCTTTTATATACAAAATTACTCTCATTTGACTTGTTTGCTCACATATTTTAATAAAATAAATAGCAAAAATGGTGAAGAAAGAGTTTGAATACAGAATTTGGTGGTTCCACATGCAAACTGGCACAGGGTGCCAGTTAAAAAATTTTCAAGGTGAAACCTCTGGTGATATGATCTTTACTCTTGGTGATTCAACTAATCTTTAGTTTCTCCAAGAAAAGCTTATTTCACGCAGTTTATGACTTAGAGCTTCATGGTGGTTTCCTCTGGAAGTGTTCAAAATGTGTTTGGGTGTGGATCTTGGGAATGTGGTTTAGTGGTGAACATGGTGGTACCAGGTTAATGGTTGGATTCTATGATCCTAGAGTTTCTTCCCAAACTTAGTGATTCTATGATCTCAAAATGCTGCCTAGATTTTTCCTTTTCATAGTTCTCACAGATTTGGCAAGTAGTATTATCATTACATTGTCACCGGCAAGTAGTATTATCATTATATTGTCATAGGTGGGAGGGCCTGATGCTGAGACGGTGAAATGCTTTGGCTGTGGTAAGACAGAGATTATGTGACATGAGGGACTCAGTCCCAGGTGTTTTGCTTCACAGCTCTGTACCTTGACCACGGACATCAACTCTCAGCCATTAGCAAAGATGGAGTCTGGCTCCCATTTCCCTGTGATAACCTCTTGGCAGTACTTCTCTGTTCTGGCCAGGCCAGTGTCCCTGCTACTTCTCCAGTTCCTAGAGAAGTCAAATCTGTGGGAAATTGTGAAGAAGCAAAGTGCTCTTTACAATTGTTGCCTCAGTCACTGCTTCCATGCTTAAAAGAATGGATTTGCTTTCTCCTGGTAAAGGCACGTGGTTATTTCATCCCCCTGCCCCCCAATTTAAATGTGTGTGGATTTTCATTGGTATAGCATGAGATAAGAGTGATTGCTTTTCTGCCTAAATGATAATTATGCTATAACAAAAGTAAATTCATGGCTTTAATTGTTTTCCAAATTTTGAAGAGAGCTAAAATAGCAGACTGATTATATTTTACTGTGTATTTCATTGCTGGATGAGTAACGTGAATCAGTAACATGAATCAGTTAACTCTTTTCAATTTCTAACACTTTCTCCTCACTAAACCACATTAAGTCAGGGAAGGAAACCAGGTATCATAAGTGACAATCCTAGTTATTGCAGAATGAGAATCAAGTCTTATGGTGCAGCTTTTGGGGGTCAAGAAATGAAATGTGTTTGCAGTTTTGTTAATTATGTACATTGTTATGGAGATCTTTGAGCTCTTGGACGGAAAAAAATTTCAAACTCAACGTAAATTTGATAAAATCTTGAGGCTTTGAGGCCATCTGAAAATTACAGGAACTCCTCAGAAAAGGAATTTTTCACTAAAAGTCCTGGAGAGTTCCCACATTCATTTTATGCCCATCAGAGAAATAGTAGTTTCAAAACACTGGGGCCACAATGTCTTTATTTCAGAGATCTCTGAATATTTTACTAGAAGGAGGTTTTTCTGGAAAAATGAGAATAGGAATTTCAAAGCTTTTGCTACAGGGTCAGCAAAGAATGTTCTATATATTAGCAGTGATTTAGCTGAGAGACTTGGGCTGAATTTTAGACCCAAATCCATTTTGAGCATCACTCTTGAGGTCAGCAGGACTCAGGCCAATGCAAAATGTACCACATGGCAAATGCTTTACTCGCTGTGTTTTGAATGGAAAGCTTATTTCATAACAGTCCTGGATCAAGAACTACACGTGGGTGTTATCTCTAAAGCTAAACTCACCTATTCAGCACAGGCAGATTGCTTTTAAACTCAAGAGGAAGTGACTGGCTTGGGAACTGGGGAAAAAAATATTCATTTGTTTTACAACCAAAGGTGCCTTTATCTTCAGATACACAAATGTGAAAGTATATTTGTCTCCCACCGATGAAATATAATATTGATGTCACCTCCAGGAAATACAGTGTAATGTATTGCTTTTCCTTCTGTTTTACACTGTATGTAAACATGCAAACACCCGTGACACCCCACTATGATGGCAGCCAATAGACTGAACACTTACCCTCGCTGCTGTTGTGTAACCATGGGCAATTTATCTAAGTCTCACCTCTCTTAAAACACTTTTATCAAAATTGGCGGTCAAACAGCACTGAACCATGGTGGCCTCAATCTTAAACACTGTGGTGCAGATTTTAATTTGGGAAAGATTAATGCACTCTCAAGTGTTAATGCCACAGCTTTCTGTTATCTACATTGATGGGTGTCAGCTAATTTCTGCAGAAGGATTGTAAAGCAAACTGTGCATGTTGATGTTTCGGAAACCTAAGCTCCAGAATGGCGAGATAATAGAGAGGGGAATGGAACTATTTTCTCAAATTTCTTTTAAATTAGAAAATGTTTCCCCTGTCTTTCTAAAGCTGAGCTACCGAGTCAATTCCACTCAAGCTGATTCTTGAAGATATAGGGAATATTTCATTTAAAAGAGCAGTAAAAGTGTCAAAAGATACTTTATCAAGGTCGCTTTTAGATTGAAGATAACCCATCTTATAACAAATATAGACCCCTATAGGAAGCTTTGTAATTTCCAATACTGTAGAAGCTCTTAGTCTCTGTCTCCATCATCTCTCCTTTTATTCGTTATCTAGTCACATGTAATCTTAATCAACAAAAGACGTTTTTTTCATTTAATAAAAGGACAATAACTGGTGTGCTTTGACCGGTTTATTTTTCAGCTTCAAACAGTTTAGTAAATACAACTGGAGTTTTGTCTGTTTTTTAATGGACTTTTTTAACTGTGAAGAAGATGTCTGTGAAGAAGATGATGCACAATAACCAGGAAATTTTATTTGTACAGACTAATTTACACAGGAAGGGGGGGGAAATGCAATTAAGCTCATAAAACTTGCTCCAGCAATGATCCAGGTCAAGAGGCTAATGGTGACTTGCATGAATAACAGTCACTCACCCAAGTCACATTAAACAGTCTTGATAATATCATCCAAAATAGCCAATTATTTTGAGTGTTATGAAAAGGTCCTGTTGTTATTTAACAATGGTTTATATGGGAAAATAATAATAAAGGGTATGTGGTAAAAAATAATTTCAAAGGGATTAGTTGCAATTCAGTTCACAGTAAACTGCTTTCATGTCAAAGGGATGAAGGACCAATACCTTAGAGGAGAGTGAATTGCATATGATTTAGCAGTGATTTTTTACGTTCAGCCAAATCCGTACCACCCATCTCATCATAGCACTAAGGGGGAAATATACCCAACCATGATATCTTTAAATTCCTCCCTTTTTCAAGGATGGTTTCTTCTTTTGCTTTAAATAGTCAAATTCAATTTAAACGTTTCCATTAGCTGCGTTTGTCCTGTGCCCTTCAGACAGCCTCTTCTCTGAGCCAGGCACTATGCCCAGGCACCACTCCATGTCTAACACGGCTCTGCCTAAATGTATAACCACTGCTTTCTCTATTCCATCTTCCCTATTTCACCAGATAACAAAATGTTATCCTCAGCAGCTTCCTCCTTGGATCACATGCTTGCCAAGACAGTGCCATTTTGAGAGCAGGAGGAGTGAAGGAAATGGCATGGTCATGCAACGCATCTTCCCTGCAACCTTGGACTTTCTACTTCAGTTATAGTGAGCAGTACAAGGGTGCAAGGGTTGTACAGCTGCTCTGTGGCTAAGCAGGGAGTCAGTGAAGATGTGAACTGGCCAGGCAAGGCAAAAGAGGTAAAGGGATATTATTGTGTTATTTCTTGCTGCGTCTACCAGGAAAGGAGTGGAAGGGCAGTGCTCACTTTAACTCTGGGTTTTAAGTTAGGGATTTCCTGACTTTAAATCTGCTTAATTTAAATAATAATATCATCTTCATGAATTTTAACAGGTATTATTTCTTCTTGATTCTGATTATTTTCAATTGAATTCCACAATAATGAATTTTTTTTTAGAATTTTTTCCGCTTTTGGTTCACAAAGCTGTGGTTCACTCTTTTTAAGACAACTTTCAGTAAGTATTTACTAAAATCATGTGACTATATTTATTACATGTTATTATTAATTAGCGATGTAAAACCTAGATTGAAAGTTGACATCATCTCCCTTTGCTTTTCTTTGTCACATTCTGATGGAGTAAAGGTTCACTGACAACATTCCAGTAAATATGCTTTGTGCCATAACTTGTGCAAATGGAGATTTTTATTCAACAATGGACTGATAAACAACCAAGAAAAGTCATCATGTCAAGGTGTTTTGCCTTTAAATCAGGGAGTTCATTATCAGTGAAGTCAGGTATCTATGGCCCCCACTAATTTTCTCCATATGGGAAAGAAGTTTTTTAACTTAGTGTTAATTTTGTAGTTTAGTCTTCCTTCTGACTGACACAGACTTTTTGGTTGCAATATAACTGCTCCACCTTGGCTTCCAGGTGCTAATCATAAAATTACACTGGATTTATTTCTCCTACCTTCTGTTGTACCTTCTTAGAGCACTGACCCTGAAGTTCACACAATGTAAAAACAGACTTCAATATTTTGAACCTGTTTGGACTGTGATATGATGGACAAGCAGAGGTTTAATTAGAACATCTTAGGGCATGTTTACACCAAGTTGTTTTCTGTTGCTTGAGAGCCAGGATAGCCCAGCCATAATAAAAGGGTTAAATTAACCTGCATAGACTTATGTGGCATTACTTTGTCACTGATGTTAAAAGTAGACTACTTTTCACTAGTCGTGGTCTCTTTTCACTGCTCCAGAGTTCACAGAATAGGTGTTTTCATACAATTAGATTACAAACTCTTTTTATGAGGGGGTAAGCACACCTGATGGTAAGCACACCTGAACCTGTTACAGTCTGGCTGGGTTCTAAATGGTCACAGTTGTGCACTGGAGTGGCAATAGCTGGTGACTAGAAGCTCTGAGAATTGAGGCCTTTCATCTTTCGTGTTCGGAGAACCTTGGTTTTGGAACCTGAAGTTTGAAGGTTTGACTCAGGTTTTGTTTTTATTTTGAGACGTTTGAGAGTCTTCAAAGAACATGAGTCAAGTGCCGCCCTTGGGGCTCCATGAGTGAATCTATACAACACTGAGGGGTTTAAGTGAAATTGCATTGGGTTGCTGCTGCTGCTGTGATCTGGACAAGGATACAAGTCAATTTGAGAAATATCACTACAGATGATTAATTCACAGCAGCATATTTTGATATTCCTGCATTTGCCAGGAACTATGGCTACGGTGTGAAATGAGCAATGCCCTTTTCTGGAGAAAAATTCATAACGGGATTTGGAGTGGTATAGGTTCTGAACATTTGGGGCATGACTGCAAAGGGTCCTGTGTGACACCAAGGGGTTTTCATAGTTTTACCTGTGCATTGAAAGAGTTTATTCTTTCACTATGTTACTGTGGCTTCAAATATGCAAGTACAGCTTCTCATAAAATTCTGATTGAATTTAAACCGTGTGTGTGTGGTTAGGGAGACATCTGTTAATTGTTCATGAAATTAATTGAATGATGACTATCTAGTTGAATTTTCATTGGATTTATTCCTAGGGGCTGTAATTGCTAGTTTTGTAAGCGGTATCCCACAAGCAGGCTATTTTTAAAAAGAAAAAACCCACTCTTACAAGCATCTCCTGTCAGCCTATATTCTAGTGTTGAATATGCAATTTTAAAAATGGGATTGTAGCAACTCTTCATATCAAAGTAAAATGCTTGTTTTTCATACAGGAATTACAGAGTGTAACATAATTGGGCTCGCTGAAATGAATTCAGCATCTCTCAGAGAACAAAATCATTGAGCCTACTGACTAAATTTAACAGCCTAATAGAAATATGCAGGTGAAGGTACAATTAATTTTAATTACTAGACTATACATTGTTAGTTGCACAGCCATGAGTAAAATTAAAATGGCAATCACAATTAGAAAATTGCAACCTCATTGTGCAACAAATTAGTCACAAATTAAAAGTCCAGGAACTATTATACATCCACTTTATTGCTTTATGACCATTATTGCCCTGATATGAATTTTATTTCTTTGATGTCGTGTCCACCTCTTTGCACCTTATCTTTGTTTAGGATCTCTGGTTCCTTCCCAGATTGTGAATCTATGAAAAGAAATAATATTTGGAGGGATATGACTTCCCTGTTCACTCTAGATAGAAATTTGTAAGTGGCCCTGTCCTGCTCATGGGTGGCTTACAGAACAAGGTTTGTCGCTGGATTATTTCAGTGAGGTTTCTAGAGCAAAGAAAATATCATCTGGGGGTAATAGCTGAGGTCTCTGTGTGATGTAAGCCTTTTAGAAAAGGTCAGGCCAGTTAAAGACAGGAATCTATAGGGAATCTACATTAGTGTGAGTTAGACTCTCTCCTACCTGTCCCCTCTGACTGGGCAAACTGATTGTCTGCACAAAGAATTTTAGCTATGGGAGCATTTGTGTTATAAGCACCAGTTTTAGCTGTTCTCCACACTGATTTACGAAATGAGATTTAACAATTATCTAAACCTTGCAAGCTTGGTGGTGGTTGAAGATGTCTTTGCCCTGAAACACTTGAGGTGCCATCATGGAATGGCTGAGCTGGAGCGGTGGCTGCAAACAGCTGAAATGCAGCAACTGAAAACACTGCAGATGTTCTGCAAAACCACATCTGCCTGCTGTCCCACATCTGGAAACAAGTGTCTGTACCTATCTGGAACCAGTAGCTCATCTTCATCTGCAGGTAAATGCTATGAGACCAACAGCAATCACCATTGCCTTGACACTATCTTGAGTATTTTGCAGGGTGAACCCCAGCTTGAGGTGACTCCAGGCTGTACCAGATGCCAGGATGGCTCTTGTGCAAAACTGAGGATCCATGCAGAAAGTTAAAGTAACTTTGGTCCCAAAATCTCCTTTTGTGTCCAAGATGCATCAGAGGAGCAAGAAAGAGAAATTCTCTTACCAGCATTTGATGTACACACTCTGCAGTTAGCTCAGTTCCTCCAGTCATGGAATCAGAATGGCTTGGGTTGGAGTATCATCCAATTCTAACCCACCTGCTGTGGGCAGGGACATCTTCCACTAGACCAGGTTGCTCAGAGCCCCATTCAGCCTGGCCTTGAACACTGCCAGGGCTGGGACATCTGCAACTTCTCTGGGCAACTTGGTCCAGTGCCTCACCCTCACAATAAAGAATTTCTTCCTAATATCTAATCTAAACCTACTCTCTTTCAATTTGAAGCCATTCCCTCTTGTCCTATCACTACATGCCCTGGTAAAAAGTCTCTCTCCATCTTTGTTGTAGGCTTCTTTTAGGTACTGGAAGGCCACAATTAGGTCAACTTAAAGCCCTCTCTTCTCCAGTCCTCCTGAGGGAGGCCTAGGCAGAGGGCTGGGAAGAGCAGGACACAACAAAATAATTAATCAGAGTTCATGGGGAGGGGAGCTGGGGAAGGGGTTTAAGACAGAACCACCAAATCCCAATGTGATCTCTGTTCTCCACGTGGTCTCAGTTCTCTGAGGTCTTTTCTAAAATCACCAGTGCATTGGTCAGCTCGTGTGAGCCCCAACAGGGGCTTTTTGCAGTGCTTGGAGAGCTGAAACTCCATGTCAAATATACAATGGAACAGCTATTAGAAGGTAACGATGTTTAGTCACTACCAGTTGGGACTGGATTTTAGTTGATGACCCAGAGGTGAAAGTCTTTATATTCCATTACCTGCTATTGCCAATATTTTCCTTCTGTAATCCTTGTCGCTGTAATATGAATACTTTGAGAAGGGGGAATTAAAGTTGTACAGAAAGTATGCAGCTGTTTTGGGATGAGAAAAGATACGTTTGCTCTCTGGTTATCTTTCTATATTTTAGGCCCAACTCCGTAGTATAATCCCAAATTATGTTGTCTACAGTTAAAATGGAACAAACATATAGTTTATTGAAACAACTTTTTTTTTTTTAAACTGCAGATTGTTGATTACAATCTTCCATAGAGTTTTTCTTCCATGTTTACACTGTTTCTCTGTTTTCAACAGGAAGGATTCCCTCTTATCTGAAGCAAAACTCATCTTTGATTGCTAAATCAAACACTGAAATCTCTCTCATGCAGTTCTGGGAGAGGCCAGAACCTATGATTTACTGTACAGTTATGCAGCTCCTAGTGCCTGATTGGACAGAGCCTTGAAGGGTTTACCTCAGGATAGAACCTGAGGAAAAAATAGTAATGTGATCAATGAGTATTTCGTAACAGTTTCTCTCAGAGGTCCCAGAATTTTCTTACTATCAGTAGTTTTCATATCTCAGATCTCCCTAAGTTTTAGAGTTTCTTGATAGGATAATAAAGATGATTTTTCTCTTGAAAATGTGGAGACATAAAAACAAAATGCCAGCCATGGAATCTGTTTGTATACATTCTGTATGGCTGGTGTTTTGAGTGACTTCTAAGGCAGAAAGTATCTAAGATTAGGGAAAGATCTATAAGTACCACTGGCTGATATCCATTTACTGTAGCAAGTTTTTTATTGTGAAGCAATGTGTTGTTGCTTCAGCATTAACATTAGTAATACTGATAAAAATATCTCTTTTATATCTTTGAATTTTAAAAAAAAGTTATCAGCTTCTCTGTCTGTAAAATGGGATTAGTGATAAGTCAGAATGACCTACTCAGGGCCATATATGAACCTTGTAAGAGAAACAGGAATATTCTCTGGTTTTTTTGTTTATTGAGCTATGGGAGGATGTTGAGACTCTTCTCTCCAAGTATTATATATCTCCTCATTGTGTGAAGCCTAAAGCACTTGGCATATAGTGGTCTTCTTGGTTGTAGCCTTTCCATGCTGCTGTTTTAGGGGTAGTATTGTAGCAAATGTGGTGAACTTGTCTAGAAGAAAATGTTAATGCATGGAATTACTTGTTTTATTTTTCCTCCTGCTCTTTCTGGTAAGAAACTGGCCGTGCCCATGAGTCAGGAGGTTTTTGGTGTTCAAATGCATGGAAGAGCTGCAAAACAAATATCCTGTGATTTGGGTCAATAACTTTGCATTAATATTTGCCGTTAGTAATAAGTGGGTAGAGCCTCATGGGAAAGCTGCAAAAATGGAAATGTCTCCTTGTAGACATGTGTTCATGAAACCAGGGCCTGCAGCTGACAGAGCAATTGGAGAGGTGTCTTTAAGCTTTACTCTTGGAGTCCTGAAACTCCATGCGACTTTTGAAATCCTTGGCATGGTGGGGGGAGAGGGGGAGCTTGGATCCCAGACTTCCTGTGAATCTCAGAATTATTGCACATTTCTTATTCAGCCGTTTTATTTATGCTGAAAAAGATGTGTGATTCTTTAGTTATAGCTGAGAAGGTAGCCTTTCATCTAATCCCAGGTGCTGCAAACTGCTATTTCCCCTACAAAGAATTAATTACAAATCTACAGAGTAAATTCTTTTCTCATAGTGTAACGGGACTCAACAGAAAACATGGGTTTGAGCATGTAGCTTTGAAATTAACTAAACAATGTAACAGGATTAAAAAATATCCCTAGGAAACCTTCATCTCTGATTTTATTTTATATTGTTATAGAGCTCATGCTTCAGTGGTTTCCTTTCATCTAGTCACTGAGCTGAAGAAATAACATAGAGAAGGAAACCTCTTGAGTTTCTGATGTGTATGGTAAATGGTCATTTCAGGGACCATGCGCTATGGGCCTCAGACTGAGAGTTTAATTTAATTGGTTGAAATTAAAAAACATTCATGCCTCATGAAATTATAACCTTTACCCCTTTTGTGTCAGCTACATCTGACACCAGCCTTGTTGTTCAGAGATGAAATCCCTCCCCTATTTAAATGGAAGCTCCTATGGGACCACATAAGTCTTGCAAACAGAAGAGGCAAGCGGCTGAGATTGCCAGATCACTACTCCAACCATGGTTAACATCAGCAGCATTTCTTTTAGAAGTTTGTGTTTCTTTGTTTATCTTTGCCATTTGAAAAATCATGTCTGGTTTTTTTTTTGTTATCAGTATGTCCATATTTCTTTTAAAACACGTATTTAAAAGCTTTGTGTTCTCGCTGAGGGAAATGAAATACATGGGACAGAGCTCTAGATTTGTGTGTTTCCTGTCAAGAAATTGGGAGTGGAGTTTCAATTTCTAGCTTGGATGGTAATCTGTTTCACGTTAGTTGAACTCTCTACATGATTATGGGTTGGGTGTGTTTTCTGCTCCTTTCTTCTTGGTTTAGATTATAAACCAAAAGATAATTGAAATCATAATTTTTTGAGGGTGTCTGTACGGTCCTGAGGACAGGGGCAGTGCAACCTTCTTTGAGACCAGAGCTATTACTGTAGTGCCAAATAAAGACAATTTTTAATACAACACACCATGAGATACAGACAGGAATGTCTTCAATATTTCAGGATAGAATTTCCAAAAAGGACCTGCAGGGAGGCAGGTTCTCAGTTTCCACAGACTTTCAAATGAACTTGAGGATAGCCAGCTTTAGATTACTTTGGGAAATCTCACAATTATAAATGTGTCCATCCCATTTTTGTATGACATAGTAGTTAGTTAGATAAAATCCTGCAAGCTTGTAGAGCTGACCTGGCCCTCTAATAGGAGATTTGCTTACACAGATGCCTCAGCTCTGACTGATGTTCATGCTGAATTTCTGGAGCCTTGCTCAAATGTCTTTATTCTGTGAGATACTGGGTCCTCAGCTAGTCCAGAAACTGGGTTACCACAGCAGTTTCAGTGATGGTTTCTCATTATAACAGAACTTTTCTGTGAAAGGGTATAAGTGATGTGGTCACCAATTAACCAAGGTTAACCATTCCTTTTTAGTCTTTTGCTGTCATCAGATGCCTCAATTTGTTTTTCATATATATGCCTGTATAATATGGACATATATATGGTGGTTGTATATACTGTTGAGTTCAGGTTATCCTTTACAAACTTTAAGTGGAATAAGAAGTTCAAAAAATTTCAGTGGAAATAATTTGGAATTTGGTATACCTTTTATATGTGAGAATCTAGAGGAGAAATTAATATGAAGAGCCAGGAAAATTGAGGAAATATGCTGGGAAATTTTTATTCTGAATAAGAAAGATGAGAATAAGGTGGTTTTCAATGAAAAGAAACTTAGTTATCACATAACCAGCAGAGAAAATCCCCCATAAGGACAATTCTACTTTGGTGTTCATTGCTATAGAATATCATTGGAAGTAATTTAGGAAGGTTCAGAGAACACTGAACATAGAAGATGACAAAAATGCTTAGAAGGTTAATACCAGATTGTCTTAAAAGAGAAGTTTGCTAAGAGAGGTAACTTTGATGCTGTGGCAGATTATCCCCCTCTGCCTGGTTGCACCACTTTGTGAAGCAGTAGGACTCATAAAGTAAAAAAAACCCTCCCAGAATATCAAAGCAAGAGTTGTACCCTTGGTTTTGCCTAGCAAGGCAGAAGATGTTCAGATCCCAGTTTCACATTTCTATCAGCATATCACCAAATTCCTAAAACCCTGATGAGGTGCCAAACAGTCCCAGGAACATACGTAATGCCATGAATGTGTGGGTTGGCTTTTCAACTCAGGGCTGGTCTCTGATACCTTGGGAGAGCACCAGTGTCACTCTGAGTACATCATATGCTTCAATACAACTGCTGCTTGCAGCTGGGAGGGATAAAAATATTATTTTGTCTAGAAGCTAAGGCATTGCTTGTCTATGCTTAGCGAGGCTGTGTGTGCAAGATCCAAAATGTTGACTTGCTAGACATGGGAACAGACAGTCATCAGTACTGGAGATGTGCAGTGGTCATGGAAAAGGAAGGAAAAATCCAAGGATCAAACATGCATCCTTTCATGTCCTTGCTTACCAGCACAGCCTGTGGGCTCCTCCAGGGAGTGGGACACTGCTGTCTGCAGATGGAATCAATCTGCTTCGGAAGTGTGATGGTGAAAGAGCCCCTACATGATGACGAAGCGACACATCCAGGGAAGAGCCTCTACTTCTTTGAGCATAGATAAGATGGCTTTTTAAAAAGTGAGCAGGCACAGAGCAACTGCAGCCTCACCCAGTAACAGGTTTAATCCTCTCACTTGAGATTGGTAGAAGATTTGGCAGCTAGGAGGATGGGGTAAGTCTCTCCTTGTTATCTGAGAGGAGGACAATGCTATTACATGTAAGGCAGTGAGAGAATTCTTGGTTGATTAAATAGAGTTAAGGGGAGCTAAAAGATAAATTCTGTTTTTTATTGTGGGGAATAATAAGATTGTCTGGGCTAACTTTAGTGGAACTTGTTATTCTGTCTCTGATTTACCTGTCATTGGGTCTCCTGAGCAGAGCACTGCAAAGGGCATTACTAAGTTAACTCATGGATGCTGTGCAGGGCAGTGGAGGCCTGGCCAGTTTTGTTTGCTTCAAGGCACCCCTCCCTTTTCCTCATTTCCTAGGAAATGGCTCTTAAGCAGCAATTTATTCTTAAGAAGCTGCTTTCTGTGTGATTTTTGCTTGGAGGCCCACACTTTGCACCTTCGACTGGGAGATATATCCATTTAGTGAAAACCACCTCACATGCACAGATACCACATTTGTGACATGGATCTGCACCATGTAAGCTCAAGAAGATCTTGAAGAGAGCTCTGCCAGACATTTCCATAGCCACTGATCCCAGCCACCAGAGGGAAACACAACCATATGCATTAACCCAATCTGTCATGTGCACCTTCTCCATGTGTGCAAAGTCTTGTCGAACAGCTGATGTTCCTCAGGGTACGCAAGCCATTGTATGATAATAAGATTCTGCACCTAAATGCAGCCCAGGAACTGCATTTCTCAAAGTCCCAACCAGCCTGTGTTGTGGAGGCTACTGGAGCCCTGGTGGGCTCCCTTGTCTTTCGTTTTGCAGCTGTTGGTTGAATGCACTGTGGGAAGGATGCAATCATGTTTCTGCTAAGTGTGTGTAGAGTGTGTGTTCAGTGTTTGCTGAAACAGAACAGGAATGGTGTAAAAAGTGGCGTTGCCTCAAACACCCTGAAAAGGCTATTACAGACACTGTCACAGAAGACTTTGCCTTCTGTCCTCCATTATCTAATGGTTTCAGTTGTCAAGAAGGCAGCAGGTTTAATAACCAAACAAACACCTTCCTGCTCTGAAGAATCAGCCTTTCTTCTTTATAACCAATTCTGCTTGAGCTGGGCAGCCAGGCAAATCCCATGTAAGAGGTCACTGAGCTAGACAGCTTCTGCTCCTGTGCTGGTGGGAAGCCCTCACCTCTGTCTGGGCAATGCTTTACGGGCTGGGCTTGTACCCAAACTAAACATAAATTTGTGGCCAGAGGAGGTTGTGTGTCCCTTCGCTTGTACATGCTAAGTCTGTTGGTATATTTAACTGTAAAATTCACCAGTAATAAACACTCCAAGGACAAAATTCATTATTTCATAAAAATTGTATATATGTCTGGAAATCTAGGGTTTTCCATTTTCAGAATTAGCAGAAAAATAATTTTTTCTGATGCACATCATCTCAGGGCACTGGGTGCTCTCGCAGGCCTCCTGGGCAGAGGGGGATGGCAGGCTGTTGGACAAGCCATTAGTGAGGCAGCTACCAACTGAGATTAAAGGTTGCCTGCTGGCTCTTGGCAGTCTATCTGGTGGCAGGGTAAAGATCAGAGAATGGCAGTGCTTTCCTGAGCCGGTGGTGGCATCTGAAGAAAGGAAGGAGAGACTTCAGCAGCCCCGAGTCTGGGGGCACTGCTCTGAGCCCACCAGCTTTGGGTGCAAGCTCCCTCCACGTCCCCTTCCTGCATGGGATGCCTGCACTAAAGCTGGTAACACAGTTGTCGCCCACACACTGAACTCCAAGGACAAATGAATCCAGGGAGGGAGGAACATGTGGACAAGGGAAAATTTTTTGGGCTGCGCTGTGACTGGGCATGAGAGGCTTTGTCGTTACCCTGCAAAATACCTCCTCCTTGGAGGAAGGGACCATGCATCTCACTGCATGAGCTGAGCACAGAGGCAGTGCCTAAGACAGACTTCTTCAGAAGCAAACCAAAAATGTGTTTGTGAGATGAGCATGAGTCCCGGAGCCCCCGCTGCCTTTAACACATTTTCAGCAAAATGCTCTGCGCCATCCCCAGAACCCCTCCACTCCCCCCAGCCTTCCTTCCTCCTTCTCCCCCTCCCCACAACTATTTAATTTTGCTCTGGCATGAAATAATAGAGTGCTGTGTATCTATTACAGATGTAAAGAGATTTAGACTGCCACAGGTTTCAGTAGCACATTCAAAGCCCTAACAAAGCTGGGTATAATAGACTCTCCCTGCCATTATCCATTCAGCAAGTGTAATAAATGACTCGGCCGCAGCCTGCCATATACCACCCGGCCCAGATAACAGCTGAAAGGAGAAAATTAAATTTTGCTTTTGTTGAAACATTATGATTTATGTATTTGTAATATAGGCTGCGGTGGGCAATTGAAAAAAAAAAAAAAAGAAGATTGCTGAATATACTTCAGGGTTACTGATTGTACCACAGGCCACTTAGAGTGCTAGAAATGCTGTTCTTCTCCCCGTGTTCCTTACTAATAATAAAATCATACAAATTCCCATTAACCTTTTCGCTCATGTTGATTTTATTTATATATGTATTTATTCTTTTTTTTTATTTCCAAGTCTTAAGTTTTGGCCATTTACTCTCAGCCTCATGAAAAATAACAGAGTGATGGTTTATGGAGACAAGGCATGAAGTACCTAGGTGTGTAAAAATGATGGATGTAGGTCAAAAAATCTATATATCATTTTTAGTATTTTTATAATAATTTTCTTTAAACGGGGTGATTCCCCCCTTCCCGTCCTCCTCTTCTCCACTGCTGTCTTTACAGTTGATGACAAGATATTCTGATATCCTCATCCTTGCAATATCTAGACCTATAAAAATAATTAACTTCTCCCACCTTAGAAATATAGAGACAGAAACAGGAGTGCTTCACCCTGTAATTTATAATATTGCAGCACCGTCCCTTAATGTTGTAATCAGGCCTGCAAAGTCTTATCATGTTGTAGAATATAATGAACTTACTTATTCATTTCAACATCACATTTCATCTTAGTTGTTCTCCACATTACTTGCTCGTCCCTCCCCTTTTCTGGAACACTGGAAAGAAGAAAGAAGTTTTCTCATTCTTTCTTTTTCCTTTTCTTCACATTCTTTAGCTCTGGGATTGAGTTGAGTCAACAGATCCATGGAGAAGGCTGGAAGCTCATTTGCCTGTGCTCCTTAGGAGTTTAAACATGAGTAGTTTTTAATTTTTTTTCTATTTTATGAATTTATTTAACCTAGTTATGTGGCTTACACCAATATGCTTGATCTTGGCAAAACCAATATATTGAAAAAACACTTGGCTGCGTGAGAAGGGGCAGCTTTAGGGCTGGAGCCAGGGGGTGCTCTGAGCTTCCCACGCTGAACCCTGCAGTGTGTGGCCTTGTTGCTCTAAGTATATGTGTCTCAAATGTTGCCATTTAAAGCAGAGACTGTCAGAAATTGGGAAGGACAATTACAGTGGAATTCCCATCCCTGGAAACATTCAAGGTCAGATTGGACCAGATTTTGAGCAACCTGGTCTAGTGGAAGGTGTCCCTGCCCATGGAAGGGAGGTTGGCAGTGGGGATTGAAGTGCTGAATCTCTTTTTCCTGACCCTCAAGATAGTCTGCATTTAATGTGGGATTCATCTGATAACAGCTCATCCAGTAGTGATAATTTTGGATTTTATTTTTTTTTTGTCCGAGGAAAACGCTTTCTTCTGCACCCTGTTAGAAAGTTTTTGTGGTATTTTCTCTTCCCCCACCAACTCTTCATTCACAACCACAAAAGGTCAATTAGTTTCATAGTATTTCCTACCCTTCCCCAAAATCTGCTTGCCTTAGGGGCTGACAAGGTGCCTCTAATGGGTGCTGGAGCTCTCCAGGGAGAAATTCTCTGTAAGACCTCATACTCCTCAGTATCCCAGAAGCTTTAAGCAGTCATAAAAAGAGGCTCTACCTGCTCTCCAGCGTTATCCTTTCCCTTCTGGCTATGGCCAGGTCATTAAGAAACTGCTCTTGTCTGGAGCCAGGGCCTGATCCTGACTCCTCTTCTCCCCTTTGCTGTGTAGGAGCAAAGCAAGGACATATTTGGAGCCACGGCCATGGGGGGACCCTGTAGCTCTTCTGTAGCTTTTGCTGTCATCATCTCTTGCACTTTGATGTTTCAGAGCCTGGCACAGCTCTCTGGCATTGTGTCTGGCCATTTCATGGGCAGGACATACCTAGAAAGACTAAAACCCACCAGCAGAAATGCACACTAAAATTTATTTATTTTATATCCTGTGTGCATGGTGTTAAGCATTTAAAGAATTCAGGTGATTTTTAGCCCTGCTGAAGCCCAAGGCTGCTGTTAGCACATGTGGGCTGGAGGTTTGGGTGTGCAGGGGATGTTTTACAGCCAGCTCATCTCTCGATCAGGTATTCTGCTAATGCACACTGACAGATATTTTGTGAAGCAACGTTCAGTCTATTTATTGACCCCCTGCCCTCAAATGCATACGTACAGCAGAGCACTCCAGCTTATATTTAATGCTGAAACATTTGTAAGTACTGTATATCCTATGATCTATTGGACTAATGAAAAAGAAGGTTTATCACTGCAGTCCAGTGTAAATCTGCGGATAACCTTACTGTACAGTCAATTTATTCCTTTAACAGGTTTATTCCTTTATCAGGTGTTTGTAGAAGGTTTCACCATAAGTACAGCGGAGACATAATTTGCTGTGGGGCAGATTTATTTGTTTCACAGGGTTATTATTTTAACAGTCTGATAATCACTATGAGTATGTTTCACCATTTGGAATTTCTGTGTGTATATGCGAAAGTGTGTTTATTCATTCCCCGAGCAGGTTCATTTCCTTATCAGCAATTCATTTTAAAGAGTTTTATTACATATGCAGAGTGTGTAGGGTACTGGAGTGCAGTAATTTTATTAAGAGATTTATTTAGTGCCAGATATTCATTTAGCTGGGGTTCACTGTAACACAATCATATGCTTTCACCTGGCCAATTTTCTTTGCATATCACAGTTTGCTATAAACAACACTTCCCCTGCACTACAGCCTCCAATTCCCTTTTTTCTTTTCCTTTTTAAAAAACTTTTTACAGGAAACTCTCCACACTCTGAACTCTTTCATTGATTTTATTCATCATATTTGATATTTTTATGTCAGGGGAAGGGGATCTTATTTGCAGGCTCCTGTGAAGTGGCTTTTTTTAAATGAATGTGCTTAAAGATTCTGCTAAGAGGAGGAGATTTCAGAAATGTCTCTCTAATGCCACTTAGGAATTGCTTGAGTCTCAGCATAGACTCAGTGACTGACTGGGGAAAAGCAGTAGGAGGAAGATAATCCCAAAACAAGAGTCTGGTTTACTCAGAAACTATGTGGATTTGATGTTTTTCCATGATTTAATATTTTTTTTGTTATGTGAATATTAACTCTAGAAAGAAGAGGAAAGAAATTGTTAATAAACTGCAGGTGATGTCTGTCTTTAATTTGGCATAAAATGAAGCTATAAAATAGGGAAAAAAAGAAATCTACCTGCATCACTAACTCTCATGCTGGGGTAAAATATAATCTTATTCTAATCTTCCTGATGTCTACAGATGTTTCAGACTGATTTCGCAGGAGGAGGGCTTGGTGCCTAGTTGGTAGTTTACCTTTACTCACTGCTGTCCATAAGAAAGAGCTGTGTACAAAAAACTGAGCCCTCTGTGCTCTGGAACAGCTGGAGGTCATGGAAGAGGTAGAGGGTGACACTGCACATCCCTGGGACCCAGGTGCAGATTTTCAGACAGGTATAGCTCTTTACTTTGAATTACTTATGTGAGAAAGAGGTCTTCTGTACAAATGTGTTTTTCTGGTCCAAAGAATATGTGAATCAGTGAAAACAACTGAGCTCAGCTAGTGCTGGATCAGGCTCTTAACTGCAGAGTTACTTCTAGTAACTGGCCAACATAATCTAAGCCAACTTTTCCTTGAATTGCCTGAAACTTTTTCAAGTAGAAAGACAATTATTAAACTTAGCAGTATTTCATTCTAATAGGGGAGCAGTATAACTTCAACCACATTATCAATACAAGATCAAAACTATTGATCAAATGCAAAAGTAAATCAACATTTACCTATAAACAGCATAGTCCATTTACCAGATGCAATTAATACAATTTAAGCATTCAACTGGATATCACTTACCATTTGTTGCTTTTTTCTTTACATCAGATGTCCAGGGAATGGCAAAAGAACCTGGTGAAATCCACTGGCAATGACAGGATTTATTTCCCAGATAGATAGAGTAGGAAGTTAGTGTTAGAGCTGATTAAAGAACTCCATTTTCACAGAAGTTTTGAGAAGTCTTTTCTGGTTTGTTCCGGAAGAATCATGCTTCTTCAAACTTCTTTTTCTAAAACAGACCTGTGTTAAAATACTAGATCTGCACTGAAAAGAGTGAAGTTTTGTTTTGTTTCTTCTCTGAGGTGTTTGGAGAATCCATCCTGATCCCTGAAACCTTTTTCTTGATAATATCCTTGAAATCAATATTTAACTACAAAGCATTTTCACTCTGACAAAAATACATTTTCAGAAGAAAGAATGTTTAATTGAAAATGTTCTTAACAGCTCTAGTCTGAATGAAAATACCCATCAGTTTACTCTTCACTGACTCATTAGTATGGTCTTAAATTTATGACTACAGTGAAAAAAATCAGCTATGGGTAATTGAACCCCTATTGTAAAGAATCATGTTAAAATGTACTTAGTTATGCTCAAGGCTAATGTTGTTTGTTAAATCTCCTAACAGGGAATTAGCAGTTGAAGTTTTGTTTTCATAGTGTTAATTATTACTCTTGATGCTGCCATGCAACATCCTTGACTCGCTTTTCAGTGAGTCTGTTGAGACAAGTTTGCTTCTTACTGGGTAAATAGCATTATAAAGGAGAAGCAGAGAAGATCAAAAACTGAAAATGGTACAAGGGGGCAGATGTAGCATTGGGTGATGGATCCAGAGTCAAGTTTTTCCCAGGAGATGTTTACTGGCTGCAAAATGACGGTGATTTTCCTGGGAGTGTGAAAGATCCAGCTCAAAGACACCATGGATTCCAGCTGCTGAGTTTAGTCTGGAACTCAAGCTGTGGAAATACATAATTTTTATTGTAGGTTGTGTTAGTTCAGACAGAATCCTTCAGAAACTTTCAAGACTTTTCAATATATGAGTCAAAGGAAAAGCCTTGCATTATTGGGCACAATGTACCTCCCCCTACCTGATCCTGGGAATTAGATAGCCATGAATTTATCCAAAGTTTGAAGGGAAATTTCTTAGGCAACCCTGATCCTGTGGGAATAAGCCAAGGCACCATGACCAAACCCTTATATTTCTGATTCTACTCTTCACATAAGAACTGAATCAAATGCTGACTGTGAAGAAGTATTCCTTCCCCCCACAGCAAAACCACCCTGATTTACAGTCAGCTGCTACTGCTGTCCATTCTCTACCTTTAATGACACCAGAACATAACTACCTGCTGTGCATTGGCTCCATTTCAGGCTGGGATCAGAAGAGAGAGAAGGTTTAGAGAGAACAGGTCCAAACAGTCCAAACAGCTACAAATCTCAAAACTCGGTGTAAAAATCCCACTGTACACCCAGGTTGCATGTTTTATACTGCGAATATATGACATTGCAGTGATCCATTGGTCCTCTGTCCTTATTCAGAATATGAATATGTGTGTGTGAATGCATATGGCTTTGAGGGAAATGACTGCTGGGAATTTTTTTTTCTTCTGGCCAAGTGCTACTACACGAAAGATAAGACTTTTTGGTAGCCTCAGCTGTTTTATTAACAGTGAAAGATTGCTCTAAACTGCACCTACTTCAAAATTGTTTTTGCAATACCATGCAGTGGCTCTTGAAAAACTTCCCTTGACAAATTATTCTCATGTATCTGCCCTGAGAATTTTGAGAAGGGATAAGCAACGAGATTAAGACTATGCTGGTTTTCAGACTGCGATATTTAGGTTTGATATTCATGTGAGCACAAGTGATAAATGTTTTTTCAAGAGAGGTTCTGGGTGCTTTCACGTTTCCTGATAGTCAGAATCGAGCCTTTGCACAAGTCTTGTGAAACTTTATGAAAACTCCATGGAAGTTTTCTTTCAATAAATACTGTGAAAACGATAGATCTGTCAATTTTTAAAAGAAAATGAGAGCATCTCAGTTTCTGAAGTTACTAAAAACTTGGAGGCAATCAAAGACACTGAACATAGCCTTATGAAGCTACTAATTCTAATTATTGTTGCTTTTATATGTATAGCTTATATGCAATTATACATAATAATTTCATATTAAATGCAATTATTTTATGCGTGTAAATCAGAGATCAGGCACAGTCAGGGAAATAATCCATCTGGCTGCAGGAGTCTCTGGAATGATGATCTCTACTTGCTATGAGCCTGAGAATGGCTCAGAGTAGAATCTGTTGAATGAAAGGATGCTTTGATATTAAGTCTGTTTCAACAGACAGAATCAAGCTACGGCTTTGTAATTCCTTGTGATTTGCAGTATCAGTTTAAAACTGAAATGTTATTTGATCAGATTTGAGGATGTTAACTTCTACCTTCTATAGCACTTTATCTGCATCTGACCATGTCCTGCTGAATAACAATTCACTAAAGAACCTGTATCAACCTGAAGTCATTTAAAAAGAAGAATTATGCAAATGATCTCTCTTTATTTGGCTGTGCAGTGAGAGATCTTTCAAAGAAAAGAATAAGATGTAATTTCAACACACTCAGAAGTGGTGCTTCCAGGGGAAAAGGAAATCTTTGAAGAAGCAATTTGTAGCTGGAGATATTGTGCTAGAATGTGCAAATTGATGATTATTTACTAGTGAGCCTGTGAAGGAGAGAGACACATGCCACCTTTTGTCAACGGGTGGCTGCTGCATGAGAAGCAGAAATCATGATTTTTATAACAGTGCCTATTTTCACTTCCATTGCTCGCCAAGGCTGTAATGCTGATCTCTCCATCTAAATTGCAAAATTAGAAGAAATCATTTAATATGGTACCTTCCTGCCCTGCAGAAGCTGACATGTCTGGGATGGCATTGCTCTGTTGTACAGATTATATTTTTTAACATCTCTCCAGATTACGAATTATTGTCAGCAAAACTTGCTGTTTGCACCCAGCTGGAGGCTGGAAGGTGCTTTTAAAGTTTGAAGGAAAAATTAGATCTTGCACCTCTTCATGGGAAGGAGCTCAGCTGAGCTCCTTGTCTTTGAGAAGAGGTTCCAGTACTGAACTGCAGCCGTGCTCCCGTTTGCTCCTCTTCCTCTGCCCTCTGGAGTCTTGTGTATGCCTTTGCCTCTCTCCTGTGGAAGAACTAAGGCAGTGGCAGGGGATTGAATTCCCACAAGTGAAAGCAGGTATGGAACCCATCTCTTGCCTTGTGGGCAAGCCTGAAGGCCAATTAAATGGTAGAGGGGAGCTCCCCCTGGAGAGAAAAAGTTGGTTAAGATCTTTAGTTATGAATCTTTAAAATGTCTAGGGAATGAAATCTCTTCTTATCCGTTATGCCACTTTGCCAGCTCAGCATGTATCTGCATGCTGAGAGCTGAAGCATTTGTGTGCAGCATCTGGGCTGTAGTATTTTGGACCTATAACACCAAAACACCTGTCCTGACCACAGTAATGCATGAAAGCCCTGATGTCCCTTAAAACAGACAGTAAAAACATGATGAGAAGCCTTTGAAACCTTTTCTGTTTCTTTTCTGGGAAAAGAATGTGTTGCAAGAAGCACTGAATCAGCATACTTCAACACTTCTTAATACATTTCTTTTCTTTAAGGGCTTATTAGACTTTTTCTGGATTTGCCCTGAAAACCTAAGCAAAACAGAAAATCCAAATTATCACCAGTGCAAGAGACCCTTTCTGCTGTTTTATCTCTAAGAAGAAATGCTTTCCTCATGCCAGTCCTCTGATGCACACATTGCTGTAGATACGCCACCATTTAAAGAATGGGCTGTTTACTGCTTGGATAGCTTCAAACAGAGAGTTTCCCCCCCTGGAACAAAACTTTTCCTTAGCAAGATAAGTATAAAGTGTTTAATAGTGCCTCTTGTCTTCACTTTCAAGATTCCTCTTTCTCTTTTTCCCTTTATCTCTGCCTACTCATATGTATTTTAAAGGGGACCCGATACACTGGTGTCACACGTTCACACCAGCTTAACAAATGATGCCACTTCCATGTAATTAATGAAAAGACACTGATACCATTGAGTCAAATGGACCGAGTGCTATCTGAGTTATTGCAGATGTCCCCAGCACAGACTCTCTTTTCCTGAAGGCAGGGGAGGGATATGTACCATCTCCGTGCTTTTGTCAAGCTGGGAGCTGACTTCCTCTGGGCAGTGCAAGATGAAGGAGCCAAAGTAGGGGAAAGGAGTGAGGGTTTCTGCTGGCCTGAGTGTGTCAGATACTAGTCCTGAGGCACCCAGCACTGGCTTGAACATGAGTGCAGAGAAAGCTCCACAGGACACAGCCTAATGCTGTTGAGCTGCTAAGTAGAATCCTAGAATGGTTTGGGTTGGAAGAAACTTTCAAGATCATCTTGTTCCAATCCCCATGCTGTGGGCAGGGACACCTCCCACTAGACCAGGTTGCTCAAAGCCTGATTCAACCAAGATGTTAAAGAACATCTTGTTATTATTAATGATTTCTTTTTCTCTGCTCCTGGGTTATTTTAGGTACCTTATCTTTCTGGTTGGCTCACCCATTTACATGAGCACCCGGAGCTGTCTTTAAATGTGTGCTTCCAGGATTTTTCCTTCAAGGGTCATAGTGAAAAGTTCTCTGTATATTACTGCGTTCATATATTCTATGGCAGAATTTTTGCTTTTGCTGTCTGGCTGACATAGGCTAACCACATAAACCTGGACACAGCCAGACAATTCCAGGAAACCATGACTATGTAAGAAATGCAGTAAAGATTTTCTTGCAGTGAGCTAATCTTTAGTAATACTTGTCTACATCTGGAGGCATAGTTGGCCCATCAAGAGAAGACCAACCCTCTATAAGGCTTTACAAGATTTGGACAAGTGACCATGCAAACATGTACCAATATGACTTTTTCTTCAGCTGATTGTGACACAGTGTGCTGTGTCCAAATCCAGCAGCAACTTAATACTGACCTTTCTGAGCTTTGTAATGAGCTAAGAGAATGGATTGTGTGGATTGACTTCCACTCTTTCAAGCTTATTGGCATTGAAATGTAACATTGGATTGAACCATGTTTGCAAACACCTGGAAGAACTTAGGTAAATCCTTGTGAACATGTGTGTTCCTTCAGGGGGGCACTATGATCTGGCACCAGCTGATCTAGTTCTGTGTGGTTCATCTTATTCATTATCAGCTTTAGATATCCCAAAAAATCAGTAGCCAAAAAAAATATTTTTTCCTTATTATGTCAATAGAGATGTGAAAATAAATGGAAAAATTCTGCCTCATGAGTTAATATGAAAATATCACCAACCTGAGATGATTCCATGTGTGTATAATGTCAAGGCATTTATATGCAAATATCTTGTATCTTCAGATACTTAGAAGTTGATGCATTTTCATAAAATTGCAGAATACAGATTTTGTAGAATTTCAGAAATTAAATGTTTAGTACTTTCCCCCAGAATTTTGGTAATGATTGAAAGGGGTGTCATATACTCTTCTTTTAATGCAACTTTCATTTCTGTTCTCAAGTCCTGTATCTGCAGTGACTGGTTTGTTTAAAGTCTTAACATTTGTATGAAGCCTAATATTTTCCTAGGTCTCTTTTGGTTGGTTTTTAATGTTTTGCATTTTTTTTTTTTGGACTTCAATTTCATTTTTATGTTTCTCTTTTTATGAGGTCTTACAGTGATTGATTTCGTTTTCCTTTTTTTTTTTTTCTGGGGACAAATCTCTTTGATCAGCACTGCAAATCTATTAAGAGCAGTATGAAGCCCTGTTGCATGTTTAACAGCCTTGCCATTGGGTTTTCTCTAGGAATGAACAAAGGAGATACTTTGGGCTGCACTCTCAGTCTAGTGGTGAACAGCAGCTGTTGATAATGCAATGATGTTTCTTCATACAGCATTGAGCCATAGACCACACCACACTCTCCAGTGTCTAGTTTGGAATGGAGAAAGGTTCATGTCCTGGTTCTTTTTTCCTTTCTGTCCTCTCCAGGCTCCCCAGGGAAGTGATGGAGTCACCATCCCTGGAAGTGTTCAAAAAGGGAGTAGATATGGCACTTTGTGATGTGGTGGTATCAGCTGAAGGTTGGACTCAGTGATCTTGGAGATCTTTTCCAATGTGAATGATTCCATGATTTGGATTTTTGGTTTGTCTTTCTTTTTCCATGTATTGCAATGTCTACTTGTGCCTCCTCCGTCTGTCTAGTAGTGATTTTGCGTCAGCTAAATACCTCTCAGCTGAAAGTCAGAAACTTTCTTTTCTGTTCTTTTGCACATCCTCTGCACTTTTCTATTGCACTGGGAGGTGCCACACAAAACATGGTTGTGATGAAGTAGTCAGCTGTCTAAAATATTTTTGAGACTTAAAAATATAAGGACCTTTTGCTTGTGGACTGTAGTTTCAAAACTGATTTTAGGAGAGGGCTTTGAACAACCTGGTCTGGTGGAAGGTGTCCCTGTCCACGGTGGGGAGTTGGAACTTAGGTTATCTTTAAGTTCCCTTCCAACCAGAACCAGTCTGTGATTCTATGATTCAGCTGTGAAGTGATTGTGAACAATTGCTGTGAAATGGAATTTCAGATTTATAGGTAGAATTCAGGCCTTGAAGACACAAGGGAACTTTTGCATAAACTTATGTCCTATCTGCCATTGCTCCATATGCACCCTGCTAACACAGAATCCAGAGGAATCACCGCATTATGGAAATTTTACCTTCAAGTTTAATTAGAATACATTAAAAGGTGTTGTAAGCAGATGAAACAATGTAAAGACATCTTTTTTAGGTGCTGAGGTGATTTCAGAAAGTGTTGGAAGTAATGCCTCGAAGGGGTGTAGACTTGACTGAACTGATCTGCAAGAGTTTATTCTGGTTTGCAGTTTTGGCTAAAGCCTGCTGGTTTCTTGCTCCTGTTTTCTAAGGATCTCTTATTATTCCTGGCTGAAATGTCTTCAGAATGTTTGCACATATACAGTATTAACAAGATACCATCATTATGCTTTTTTAGTTTTTTAAATGTTGGATGTTTTAGGTGACTAGCATTTATTTTATCTTACAGATATGAAACAGAAGCACATCTATAACTTGCTGCTGTATTGAATAGATTAGATATCAAACAGGCATTGTAAATGAAGTAGGTCTTGATTACAACTGTATAAATGAATTGAATATCAAGAAATAAAACTATGGAAATATTTGTCAAAAAGAAAGAAGACTGTGTATAGCTCGTAACCACATGATTTTTTTTTCATTGTAGGTTAAATGACTGATTTAAATGTGACTTAAATATAGTAATTTTCCATTAAACCAACTGAACATGAAGCACACCAGAATGAATTGTTGATGTTACTCAACTTCAAGGCATTAATTATTAAGTCTTGCTGGCAGTGAGATACCTATTTCCATGAATCTTTAGAGTGGTTCTGGATGCCAACACTTGGCTGGCGTCTGAGCTGCAGAAATGGAAGAATTAGAAGTGATGAGATGCACAATAAGATTTTATAGTTGGGTTCTTCAACAGGACGTAGAATAGACTCATGTTCTTTGTTTTAGCACTGGCTGGGAGCGTTTGACCAAAATACTTATGAATTATATTCTTCAGGTTTTATTCACTACTGAAATGAAATATGAACAACAGAATGTTTGTGGAATGTGATGGATCACATAGAGATCTGACAAAGACTGATTCCTACCTCATTCCCCACATTTCTTGACCAGTTCTTATCAAGGTTTCTACAGGGAAGGTCCACTGCTTAGAAGTAGTAAATGGTTATTCCATGACATTCAGCTTTTCCCTTTATGTATTGTGGGCATGTATATAAACTTAGTTCAATAGGGTTAACTACTTTTTATCACATACTGAAATAGAAACCTGGAAACCTTACAATACTTGATAACAGTATTCTGTTTAAACATCTATGTTTAATACTCTTAATGACTTTAATACTTTAATACTGAATGACTCTTACTTTTGTCAAGTAGGAATACAAATCAGGTGTAGATTAGAAATAGCATAATATTGCATTTTTTTAATATCGAAATCTACTTAGTAGTCTGATAATTTATTACATTAAAACAATCTATTTTGAGTTCAGCATTTCTGCTACTCCTCAGCTTGATTGTTGCTGATGCTGAGCTAAAGTTCTCACAGCTTTTCACAAATGTCCCTGTATGCTGCAAAGAGAAAAGCAGAGGGAACAAGGGTTCTGAGTGCACTTGACAACACCCAGACTGGAAATTATCTTGTTTTTTTTATTGTTCCATCTTTGTTTCATTGAAAACTGCAGGAGTGTTAGCAGACTTGCTTTGAATTATCTCAGGAACAAGGGCAAAATCTCTTTGCATCTAGATTTATCGTAAATCTACTGTTTCTAGTTTCAGACTGGAATTGAACACCCATTCTTTCTCACTGAGTCAATCACATTGCCACACATGTCTGTTGGTGCCACATATGATAACTTAGTTGCCTGTGTAGATAAGGATTAGGAGATTGGATTCTTCTTGCATTGGTTTGTCTCATGTGCCTGGTAAGTACAACTGTATAGGGGAATTCTCGTCCTTTCCTAAGTTACCATCAGAATAATTAATGCTGTTGTCCTCTTGGAAGCAACCTGTGATTAGCCAGGAGTGGGTTACAGCTACAGCCAGAAGCAAACAGAGCAAAGCATTTGGCTTGTGAACCACTCATCAGCTACCAGTGAGAAGGAGAGGAGCTGGGCATGGTCTGTGCATGGGATCAGTCCTGAGCAGACCTGGGTGTGGTCTGTACTCAGGATCAGCTGTGAGATGTGCTTGGGATCAGTTGTCTTCCCTTTGTCTCACAGAAGCCACTGTGAACACCAGGCTAAGTACTAAGGGGAGTGACATTGTCATGTCCTGCAGGCTTGGGCCAGTGAAGGTTTCAAACCTTGGATTAACCAAGCCAAACTCACAAACTGGCATGTCATGACAGAGCCCCCTTGTTTCTGGTCTGTGTTTCAGGCCACTTGGAAGTCTGGACAAGAAGACAGTAGAAGTTTGTAGGGTATCTTGGAAGCAGGAAGCTGAGGAAGTGAGGGAGTGCTAAATAAACCAGATAACTATTGTCATTGAAACTGATAGTATTTCTCTTACCTCAGTGCTTCTTTTAAGCAGATTAAACCTTTTCAGTTAGGGTCTAGGACAGCTTGATTCATTGAGCCTTTGTAAATTCATGCTCTCACTTGGGTATGATGCGTTTGGATTACAGTGCAAACAGAAGAAGTTTGTTTGCTCTGGAGTGCAATTATAGTTTTTTACTAGTATTTATAGCAGATTGCCATACAAAATGCCAGCAGCCCCTGCATTCTGCTGCCAGGGTGCTAAACAAAGAATGCAATAAGCTTGTATTCTACAAGCTACAAACAGGTTCTTTGCAAGCCAATGCTTTTACTTTTACATGGGTTAATGTTTCTGTTCTTATGCCAATTCTTCCTGCTCATTCTTTACTATGTCTTTCTAAGTAAGCAGGGATAATTGCCACAGTTTAGAGCACTACAACACAACAAAGAAAATGTCTTTTAGGTTAAAAAGATTAGGACATTAGTAAGTAATAATATAGAAAAAGATGTGCAGTTATTTTGAAAATAAGAGCAAGCTGGGGCAATATGGTGAGTTATTAGACCTTTATTTGCATACTTTCTCAACTTATAGATTCAGGTAATGGTGAAACAGGGATGAAATTTCTTTATATCAATTCCATCAGAGATTTTTAAACAGTAATAACAACAGTGGCATGGGATCTCTAACTTTATAATTACTGAGTTTTCCAGACAGTAAACCATAGACACATGCACATGCCCATGAACGTACATGAATGTGTGTGTACATGTGTATGAACATATATATGTATATATATTTATGTAGTTATAAAAAATGGCCTGAATTCATTAATCTCTGATGTGTATTAAAGGTGGAAAGATCCATGATGTCCTAATGAATGTTTTCATTAATGAGTAAAAACAAAACTCTGATACCTTTATTAGCACAGTATTTTTGTCAAAATGTGTAAGAGCATTCGCAGAATAAAAATGCTCTCTGGTATAACAGCCTAAAAATCCTAAGAAGTTGATTCTGTCACATGCTAAACACACTGGCTCCAATCCAGTAACACATTTGAGCCAGTGCTGGACCTCAAGGCTCGCAGGACCACTTGTGTCCTCACAGGTCAGTGCTTTGATGAAGTGGGGACAAGAGGGTCAGCATATTGCAGAGCTGAGCTCTCACTGAAATAGGACTGAATGGGAAACAGGATACACTAAATAGGAGTGAATTCAGGAGTGGTCTTGTGAGCAAGATACTGAGGTAGGGCAGCAGATTTTAGGTATGAGTGCACATAATTTGCAGTGCATCAGTGTAATGGGGTGGGTTAGTTCACCACATATCGAGCCTGGTGCCACCACACTTTCTCTCCTGCTGCTGCACATCCAGCTGCATTAGCGGTTTGTCATTGCTGGTATGTAGGAGGTGCATCTTCTGACTACACTCAAAACACATGCCCTAGGTTTGGCTTCCAGCTGTGTTTGGGATGGCCTCTTGGCTGAGTTAGCTGCTTTTGTGATGCTTTAGTTCTCCTGCAGTAGTGGGAGCACCAATAAAGGCAGAGGAGGAACTGCATTGCTTAGGTAATGCTTGAGTGCTGGAATGGTGGATGTCAAAGAAGTGCTGTACTTGAAGTGTTAGATTCCTGAGTACGTATATAATACATATATAGTATGTACTTAGCATATTATCATGGATAATGTGCTAAACTGTTGCACTTTTTTTTAGTTTTTAATTCAATAAAAATATGAAAATGACAGTGATTGAGATATGTTTATTCTTCAAACGTAGTAACAGAAGAGCTGCAGAGCCATGCTTTCTGCTTACAGCATGTAATTCAACAAGGTTAATGGAAGCTTGCCCACATTTGCTTTTCTTGGGCTGAATGTGATGGAGTTTTGGTATTTTCAATGTTTTAATTTATAAGCAGGGTACATGTGGTAATATTTTCTCCCTCTATATGGGAAACAATTTCTGAGTGAATACATAAGCTGTTTTCAGATTGAAACCCCCAGATATTGTTCCCCCTTGGAGGAGCTCTAATCTGCCAGATTTCAGGTTAGGCCAGACTCTGCTGATATTATAGTTTCCTGATTTGACAGAAATAATGTAAGGATTGCCCAGTGGGCATGCTCCTGCAAGAATGAAATTTGGAACCATCAGGTGCCAAAGACATAGAGATGAAAGACAAAGTAAGCAGGAGTAGAGTTTTAAAACTAGTTTGGTTTTTTCTGCCATTAAATATATAGCTTTATTGCCATTTAAAAAATATTAAGCTTTTTTAAAAGCATTTGGGGTATTCTATTTTACAGGTTTCTAGAGAAAGTAATTTTGCATTTAAAAAGCCTTAACTTCAATACAGAAACAGCAAGAAGTATTTGACTGCTGTTTGTTTTTTGTAAAAGAGAAGAGTACTCTCTTGCTTAATTATGCTTTTTAGTATTTAGGAACTATGAAAAGAAAACTCACTGGAATGCAAAAGAATTATTCAGATGCAGGTGTTTAAAAAGAAAATTAACCTTTGCAGTTGCTAGTTTTGCTGAGAAGCACTAACAGTGGCAGTAATTCCAATCTCAGTGACAAACAAGCCCAGATGATCCATGTCTTCACATCAGAAACTGTAACAACCAGTTCTGCCTTTCAAAACTCCCAACACTGTTTCTTGGAGCAGGACTTTGCATGAGCAGTGCTAAAAGGAGGGCTGGTTCTCCATCACCAGCCCTGGCTCTGTGTAGCACATCCCTCTTTCCTTTATCATCTAACCCTGTTCTTCTGTCTTCCCTTTTTCTTTGGGCTTGTGATTCAGGGACAGTGAGTCTCTTAGTTTAGGCTTCACAGGAAGATTTTTATACAGCAGAGGTTACTGAAGCATTTATCTTTTAAGAAACAGTTTACATATACAGAATTGCAGTGTATGTGTTTTGCAAACAGCTCTGAGAAATAAATAGGCCACTCTTGGGGCTTTCCAACCTTAATAATGTCTTTTTCATGTATGTCTCACTTGTATCAGTTATTCTGTTGTGCCATCATATATTTATTGTTTTGAATTTTGGGGAGATATAATTTTTGTTTCACTGTATTGCATCAAGAATATTTTTGAAGAGAATTAATTAAGTTGAAGAGCTACAAAATGTTCAAATATAAAGCATTCTTAAAACCTAGGACAGTCTTTGAAGGCTTTGCAGGATATAAAAGAATCAGAAAACAAATTCTCCTAGATGACAAAAGATGATCTTGTTCTCTATCAAGGGCAATGATAGAAGAGCAATCTTGGAGAGATTTGATATAGTTTGAAGAGCAAAACTCTTATCAGTAGGAATTCAAGATAAAGTTTACTGTAGAAAAGCCCTACTGACAAACTTAGCAAACATCAGCATTTCCTATGCCAGAATATACAAAATGAAAAGGTAAAGCAGGCAGCTGTAGACTAACACTAAAGGGTGGTGAAATGGAATCGCTCCTGTTCACATCCTAAAAAATAAAAGCATTCATAGGGTTTATTGGACAAAAAGGAGATCTCAATTCCATACAGATGAGATTAAAAAGGAAAGTTGCATTTCATAAATCCCTTGATCATCCCTTTATGTCTACAAAGTTTAGCCAAGGGACCAAGACAATGTTTTTAAAAATACCAGATGTTCTTTAAACCACCACCACCAAAAGAAAAAAATAAAAAAATCAGGCATCTTCTTGATCAAAATTCTCCACAGTAGATTACCTTCAAGTGATAAATGAACTCCCAGAGAAGATGAATGAATGGCATGAACCCCTGTATATACTGTTCACTAACTGCAGGAAAGATCTTAATTCAGCTGAAAGGAACTCTGTCTTGGAGGCCTGTTGAACTAAAGAGCCAGAGCATGGATGATTACATTCAGCATCTGGGAGACTTCAGCATAATTGAATCAACTGGGTTATATTTAACTGTGGAAAAGATCAAATGAGGAAGCGAGAGGTGTAAGGTAAAGAGACCTGCTCTGCACCCTTGATGGCTTGATCAGAGGGGGAAATGAACTACACTTAAATGGAGAGGATGAAGAGGTGAGGATTATTGAGAGAAATGGGGCATAGACAGTGGCAGAGGAGTGGGTGTTGAAGTTGGCACAAGCAGAAAACCAAACAAATAAAAATCTCTGGAAGCCAACCATAGGAAACACTAAGTCAGGGCTGAAAACTGCTTTGGATACAGACTTGACTGAGTAGACAACCTCAACCAGCCCCACTGTACTCCCATTGAACTGAATATTCATTTTACTCAAGAATTTTGCCAGGACATGAGTATCAGTCACAGAATTAACTTCCTGTATTCAGTTGGCACAAGCACAGTGGAAATCTGAAACTGGAGCCATAACCGTTGAGTTTGAGCTCAGTTTTCATGCAGCAGGGCTTCCTTTGGCCAGGACCCTCTGTGATGCCTTGGTTCCTCCCTGCTGTCCCTGCTGCTCTTGTCCCCTGCAGTCAGAGGGAGGCTCAGGTGTGCAGACCTCCTCCCAGCCTTGGGAAAAGCTGCGGTCTGGGCATCTTTGTCTTGGAAATTTGTCATGGAAGGTAAAGAGGAGAACATAAAGATGATGTTTGTCCCTAGAGATGTTCTTGTGGTTTCCCTTTGCTGGGGTGAAAGAGCAGTGTGGGTGATGCAGAGAACTGAGGTGTGTGTGCACACAGTTTTTTTTATAATAATGTAGCATATTTCTAGTGATAAAGAGTAAACATTTAGCAGTTACTAGCTATCCCAGTTATGTTACAACTAGTAGATAATATCTCTGACTCCTGAATTTCCTTTCTGCTATTAGAATATGTTCTTTCAAATAGCAAACTGCCTATCACTTACTAATCTGGCCATTGTGTAACTAATACAATAAATATGTCTCCTGTAAAGTGCAGTGAAGTAATGAGCAATTTAATGAGTTAAGCAAAGAAAGATAGAAAGTGAAAATAAGAAACCATGGAAACTAGCTCACTAATCCTAGCAGAGTGCCAGCAGACTAATGAAGACAGACGGAGAGTGAAAATGAGAATAAAAAGGAGAAACAGCTCACTGAAGGCAGAGATACAAGATATCTGTGTCTTTAAAAGATTTTTGTGTTTGCTTTTTGCACTAAGCCAACGTTTCCCTTTTCCACAATTGCCAGGGAATGGTTTTCTGTCAAGGAAAGCAAGTCAAAAACGCTGACCAGATCCTTTTATTTGCCTTTGATTCCTGCTCCCCTGTCACAGCCAGTTGGAAATGCCAAGTAAATGGTACTATATGAAGATTTTAATTATCTGACCCCTCTTTCTTTCCTCCCTTTATTCACAAAGATTAAGTAGTGATGAATCAGCATCAAAACTCCATGTCCTGTACGCTCTCAACCGTGATGGAAAGTCTGCTGTCTTTCCTGGTTTGGTGAAAAAATCAGGTTCAGGGAAGGCTGATTCTTGCCTGGGGTCCATTAGAAACCCGGAGGCACTGCTGGGCACACGGCGGTCTAAATCTGACCTAAGATATTTTGTGTAATTAATAGACACATAGAGGAGCTCCCAAAAGGCCTTTATTACCATTAAATGATTTGTTCCTTAGAGTGCTTCTGTCTAAAAAGAGGTGGATGGTATAGATTCGATGCCTAAAAGCTAGGACAGATGAGTCTTGAGTTCAAATCTCGTCAATAATCTCAGTGGAGGGGAGATGCAGGAATTCTCAGTTGTTGTGCTCTTGATGTGCTCTTCCCCTTGGGCACTGCTGTGTCACATGGGAAACCTGTGCTGTCCTCATCTGTTGACACCCTTGTAGGTGATAACAACCCCATCACAGCCTGGTGCAGGGTCAGGATTTAAGTCACTGGGTGGCTTCAGTAGAAATTACTCCAAGATTACTCTGGTGGTTAAAACAGGACTGGAGCAAAGGGGTTTTTGATGTGAAAATGCTTCTTGCTATTTAGAGGTCAGTTGGGTTATATTTTCCACTGGATGGTGGGCAAGTCCTTGAGAAAATGCTTTTATACTCATCTCAATAACCATAACTTCTAAACTTGAGGACTAGAGAAAATTGTGTGTTTGATAAGGTTTCTTTTCAGTACTGTATAGGAAAGGTGTTTTCACCGTTTTGTGGTTGTATTTTAAATTTTTGTACAGGTTTTCCATGTCTTTCTAACTGCCCAGCAGGGGAATATAGGAAGATAATGCTCCTCATTCCTTCTCATGCTTAACTCTAGGCAATCATTTATTAAAAAACCTTTAATGTAAGTTTTAGCTGTTTAAGAATCTGACCAAGAATCTTGGATTCATCCTGCTGTAAGGAGAAAATTACAGTGGGCACTGATGATGTAGCAGACCTCAGGTAATGATATATTCACTACTGAATTCCAGCTCCTTTCTTACATTCATGAAGAGCAATATATCCAAAAGTAAAATTTAAGATAGTGTTGTATAGTAATATGGAAAAGTTACAAAGCACTGTTGAATCAGGAAATTGTCTTCTAATCTGCTTTATTTTTCTGCTGTACCTAGACCTACTGAAAATTTCTAGACAAATAATAAAAAAAAACTTGCTTGAAAAATGTGAAATTTGGCAAATATATTCCTAAAATTTTCTCTTAAAATCCCCTCGGCAATTAAAATTTCCTGGATTTGTCTTTTTGTCATTTTCCTCTCAGCTACCGGCAAAGTGGTAATAAAAATAGATAAATGGGAAAGTAATAATTGCACTATTTTAATCAAACCAATCAAGTTTACTCAATCTTTATATAGAAAAAAATAAATTTAGAAATAGTAAAAAATTGCTTTTAAAAATATATCCTACTTGTGAATTAATTAACTAAGGAATGTGTAGTGGTCGCTGTTGAAAGCAGCCACATTAACTCTGTTTTGCTGCTTGTTTTGTCTGACTTACTGGTCAGCATTGCTGTATATCCAAAATCACAGCGTTCACCGTCTGCCTAGTGCTACCACCTAATGCTTCTTCAGGGAGAAAAGCACTCTTTTCAAAAGGTATTTAAACCCCTAAACTCTGTTATAGTGTATCCCTCATTTTTCTAGGCTAAAAGAGTTTTTGTTTATTTTTTTTCTGGCACAAAACATAAAATGTACATACAACCTCTGGAGGTGCTGAAGTAAACTCGAAGCTGAGTGCAGGCCATGGTCTCCACTGGGTTCACTGTGACCAGATCCTAATGCAGCAGGTGCTGTGCACCCAAATTTAGCTGGAATCAGATTGTCCTCGTCTCCTTTGTCTTAGGTACTTTAACTCCACAAGCCCAGTGTTTGACAACATTGCTTTTACCTTTAATAATACCTTGGAGCAAACAGGACACACGCCTGTTTTCAAGATGTTCAGGCGCATCCTGAGACCGTGTCAGGTAAATGAGGCTGTTTATGAGGGATCTGTTATAGCCAGTTCAATAGTATGTAATTTAAGACTATGTTTTAAACTAAGGGTGGGGACTCTCATGTAGTGGGTTAATACATACATGACCTTTAGCACATCCTGACCTTCCTCAGCCTGAGATAATGTTCCATAACAAATTTATTGTGTCAGGGAGATGATTTGTCAGCCAGCAGAAGTAAATGGTAAGAACAAAAGGGAGTAGGGACTGAGAGGAGTCTGCTGGTGGGGAATGCCCTTTTTATTTATTCTCTACATCTAGATTGCAATTCTTTATGTGCAATGTTTGAATCCCCACCTGTCCTGTGACTGAGAGCTAACTTCTAGTTACTTATCTGCTGCCTGGTCTTGTAGTTTCACTGGTTTTCCCTTTATGCTGTAAGCTGGTGGGAGCACAGACCCTTGTCTGCTTGGCTCTGACTGGCTGCTGCCCACAGCAGCTGTGTTTACTTGCTATGTATATTAATAAGTAATAATTCATCCATAAAACAAATTCTCTCTGGTCAGAAGCTTGGCAAGCAATATGCAGCTTGAGAGAATCTTTGTACAAGAAATTCTCCATAAATGAAGATAGGTAGATCTACTCTGATTGACTCTTTGGAAAACAGAGTGAGAGTGTTTGAGGCTTTAAGTCACTTTATTGCACTGTATTTATTTTCTTTGCGTTAAGACATCTAACAAGGAAAAGCTTTTCACGACCAATACCTTGTACATTTTCAAACAGAACTGAGGTTTTTATCAGAGCAGGGAATATTCCTAAAGAAAGAATTTCTTGTGAATGCTTACTTGACTAAAAGTGGCATTGTCAATGGTTATATTTCCTTTTTTCAATTGCTTTGTGACTGTTTGTAGATCTCGCCTTTTATATGTTACCTAAATGTATTAGAAATTTTATAGAAAATGACCTTTGAAGTGCATTTAGGTCCTTTAGGACTCGCAGCCACCCATGGAAACACTAACTGTGAAAAAAAAATATGCTGATGTGACCTTGTGTGTTCCATGAAACTGGAGCTGGACTTTTGAATATGAAAATTTGCAACTAATTAGCCAGACAATCTGCAGTACTAATAGAGCACATAGAATTATCAGCAAGAAATGTGAGAGAGCAAACAATAGTGAGATTTTGGGGTGCTTTGTTGTTTTCTTTTCCTTTCTTTTCCCTTTCTGCAGTGTCTCTTCTCTTGGCGACATGGGAAAGAAAACACGTAAAGGAGAAAGAGAAGCTAATGAAATAATATTTACTGATACCACATCTATTGGTTTTGGAAGTCAAGTCAGATAATTTTTGCTTAGCATTTTATGTTTTGAAAAGGACTTTAAAATACTCAGTTATAAATATTTCACTGTCTATTAGCATAACATTTTTTTTCATTTTTCTTCCTCATGGGCTATAGCCCCTCATGGTCATATCAGCAGCTACAAATACCTCACTTTTACACAGGTCTTTGCATCACATTTAAAACATTGTAGATATGACACAGAATGAATTGCCTGTCTTAATTCTCCAGCAAAGGACAATGGTTTTAATTTAAGGATCAACTTCACCTATACTTTTATGAAATTAACTCTGAAATTATATGTCTGCAAATATAATGCTGCTCTTACTGTGTCAGACTGCTACTGAGCACATTAATAAATTATTGCTGTCTCTTGTGATTACAATAAAATATTTTAAAATGAAATCCAGAGATGCAATTAAATTAATGGACTCAAGGAGAAATATAAAGCCATAGGATGTAACAGTGTAAAAGGCTATCTCATGGTTGTGTGAGCCTTTTGAGTATCAGATGAATTTTCATTATTAAGGGATCTGAATTCTTTTAGATCCCACATTGACATTAAAGGCAGGATACCATGAAAGTAACGCTTAATATTATATATACTCCAAAGCTAAGAGAAGATTCTCATTCTCGGATGAGCATTTCAAGCTCAGAAAGCTCACCCCTATTTTTCGGTGCATTCTTCTCTCTTAGTCCCATTTGATGAAGTTCACCCACTGATTCCCTCTTTCCAGAGTCCTCAAGGGGGCATCACAAGTCACTTGCAGAGTTGCTGTGAAGTGGTATGAAAAATTCTTATTTCTGGAATTCATGTTCTTATGAAGTAGGGCCTTTGGGAAAAAAATAAACCAAAAATAAGTCTAATGGGATTATCCTGTGTTGTTATATTTAGGTTTAGGTGTTCAGATACAAAGGCACAAGAACCTTCTTGAGTAACAGCACTACTAGGAATCCTTCCTTGAAATCTCTTCCCTTGAAGAAAAGTTAATTTTTGCTATTGCTTGCAGTACAAATACTTTATTGCATTAAGGATACAAGCTCAAATAAATGGCAGCAAATCACATTTTAGATTTTTTTTTTTTTTCAGTAGTACAAGTCTGTGTGTTTGAAGGGCTGAGAATTTGGTAGAGGAAGGATTTCATGTTGTCAAATTGATCTGATACCTACTGCTTATGTTTCCTTATGGTAGTGTCTTCCTGGCAAATTCATCTCAAAATTGTCAGTGTTGGTTGTGGTCAAATGTTGTTCTATTGTTCCTGAAGAATAGAAAGAATTTTTACAAGCTCTTTATTCCTTAAATAGTTTTTCAGTGCCCTTTGAAATATTTCGGTGTATTATAGGAGTGATCATACATGAAGTATCTACGAAGTAAATCAGGTGCAGTGGTTCAATACCATTTTAATTGAATTGTCTATGTATTTAAATTGAAATAGTCAATTGCAGAGGTATATTTGCCCAGGAAACCCAGCTTGCAGACCAAATTTATTCTATATCTAACAGAAAGAGACCTGCATAAAATTACAGAACCAGGAGCCCCCAGAATTAGATGTGCATCTTTCCTTCAGCAGACTGTCCCTTTAAATTGGTCTCTGAGAAAGAACAGTGCATTTATAATTTAGCTTGTCCTGAAGGAGAACTCTTCTCTGTGGGAGGATCCTCTTTAATTACAACTTCACAGTAATAAGATGAGAAATGAGCAAGCAAGAAAGAGCTGCTGGAATGAGACATGATAAATCAGTTTGTCCAGGAAGCACGTTTATACCAGATCTATCACCACATTCAGCACGGCACTATCTTTCTTATTTCAATAAGGAAATCTCATGAAGAAATTTTAATTGCATACTATTAGGTGAAAGTCAATGTCCCATAATGAGCAAAGTGAAACCTGCATTTTTTCTTCTTTTATCTTCATGCTTTGAGTTCCTGAGGATTAACACAAAATGATTTGCCCTTAAATTGCACCCTTTTTTTTTTTTTCTGTTCATTTGTCTGAAGGATGTAGATTTTAGGTAATTTAAAAGGCACCAAGCTTTTGCTGTATGCTTCATGCTTGCAAGTTGGGAGTCAGATGGGAAAAAAAATTCCAATTTTCGAAGTCTCCTATTGTTAAGGGTGACTGAATGGCAGCCTGCAATTATATGATTTCAATGTAATTCATTCAGTAGGGAAGAGGTTGGTTCATAGATGCCTGGCTTAAAAGATTGGCATTGCTGTGTGATTAATTTCCAAACTTTGGAGGTATTTTCAACAGCATACAATGGAAGCATGTGACAGTGACATTTTCTGGATTTGTGCTAAGATTGCTTTATGATTGAAGTGCTGGGCTTGTGGAGGTCATATTATCATAGGAGGTTTATTTTTCATAGAGTAAGTGTATATTTGTGTGTGTATAAATATATAAAATATATACATATGCATCAATAACTATACACATAAATATATGTATATATAAGTACAGGCATGTGATATATGGAAGTGTACAGGGGGATTTTACCGTGTATATGTCTTGCACTTGCCTCTTACATGTAGATTTTCAAGAGTTACCATTTTTTCCCTTTCACATAAGAAAGGTAATGATGAGGTTCATTCTTGAAAGAGTTCTAATTTAATGCTTGATTTAGGATACTTAAGCAAAAAAAAAGTATTTGTTTTTTGAGCGAATTAAATTTGTGAATTATAATTAAAGGCAAAAATTGCTGTAATGGGCAACTGGGAAGTACCTTCTCTACAAGAAGTTTTTGGTCCATTGTTTGTTATAGTCAATGGATTCCCTAATTACTTATATTTAAAACTGTGCCAAATCTTCATTATCGGACATCAAACCACATGAACCTTGCCCACACAGAAAAGAGCTGAAATGAATGAGAAATGAAAACAGAGTGCTTTTGGCTTCCCCCCAGAAGAAAGATGAACTGCATTTCTACCTCAAAGGACAAAGAAATTGAGGACAACACTCTCAAAAATTTAAATCAAAAAGTAGTGCATGCAATTTCCATGCCTCTTAACTGATTTTTTAAGTTATGAACCTATAGGTTTTGTATTGCAAGTTTTGGACATAGCAGTAGTAACCAGAATCATCCTTTAAAAATATAGGCTATTGTTTTTGCTGTATTTGTATGACTCTGGGAGGTCAGCTTGAGGAAAGAAGCTACACTGAACAGGAAACCTGGGGTTAAAGCTGGCAATGCTGGCTAGAGTTGATTCTAGCTGAAGATTTTCTGATAAAATTATTTTTGTCAAAAAAAGCAGATTGATTTTTGCTACTGCTGGAAAACTCACACCAGTATCCAAAAAAAAAAGCTTCTTTAGATGAAGATCCCAGGGTCTGATCCATGGTCTTTGGGTTTCATGAAATCCTGTGAAAGGTTTAGGATTCAGAAACACTTTTGAAGTCGTGGCAGAGAAATACACCTCTCTCAATATAGATGGCTCCCTCTTCAAGCCCAGTCTGAACTTCAGACCAGCATATGTGTCTTGGGAAATGGGTTAAAAGAAAGAGAAAGGAGTGAAAAGGCAAGATATGAAACAAGTACTTTGAATATTTCTCTTATGGGAAAAACTGTGAAGTGCTTGCAGCTTTTGGGTGTTTAAATTCTATCCAGCACCGGTCTGATGGTCTGTATGGCTGGCTTGGAAAGGCAAAAAAGTTAAACTTGGAAAAATAGATATTCCTGGTCAGCAAAGTTTCCCCAAAAGCTGGGAAAAAAAGATACTGCAGTGCCAAGATACTTATGCACTGTCCAAATACTCAAATTTGCATGGTGGTCAGAAGTCCTGGAGTGACTTCACCTGGAGCAAGGCAGCCTATTTCTACCTTCTCTTTCCTGCTTGGATTTGACTTATGCTGAGTGGTGATGAGGTTCCTTGCTTAGTTAAAGTACACGGGATCTCTCCAAGGATAGTGACATTTCTATTCATCTGGGTCTCACTGCATTCTCAGAGTAACCCTCTCCTCTGGATGGGGTCTTTAAGAGGCCAAAATATTACAGGGCTGGAGATTGCCTTTGGCATTTCAGAAAAACGGGGTTGTCTTTCGAGTGAACCTGGCATTGCTGCAGAAAAGTGCAGGGGAATGTGAACCAGCTGGGAGCCAGTGTCATGAAATGATAAAAGCTGTTAAAAATGTTAGATTGCCTGTCTGGGGCTGGTGGCCACAGGCAGCAGAGCACAGAGGAGGGAATGGAGAGGTAGGGATGGGGAGGCTCACACGGGTCGTTCCCCTCCCTCGGTGAAAGGTGGGTTTGTGTGATGGACACACACCATGTGGGGGAAATTCTCCTCTCAGTATGAAATGATTGTCTATTTGTTCTGCTTGCGGAGCTGCCATTAATGCCAGTGGGACTCATGGAAAGGGTTCTGAACGGGAAGCCAGGAGCAACTGTGATTCAGAGATGAGCAATTTGCCCCATAATGTGAAGGTAGTTTTACGAGCTGTTTATTCAACTCGCTCTACACTGAAACTGAAACTCTTCAAAAATGGCCCATTTGTAACAGTCACCTGGTCCCACTGTAACACACAGACACCACTGCTTTGGTTGTATTTTTGCACTCCTTCTGGGATGCTGAGGACACAGGACTGCAAAGCCCAGATCACCGATATCAGAATAAAAGAAATTTTGCAATACCATACCATACCACACCATACCATACCACACCATACCATACCAATTCTCTTCTCACAACCATCTAATTTCTGCAGTTCCCAAGGGATTCCAGTGTTCCGCTGTAGCTATTTCAAAATAATTTCAATTTTGACAAACATCGACTCAGACTAGGATCATAATATAAAATATGTGGTGGCAAGTGCCTATGATTTGTCTCATTACAGGAAAGAAAGGGATAAATAATAGGTTTTTCATAATTTTCTGTAAAAACAAACAGGTTAACACCCTCTTGTACTAACTCCATGGTAAATAATGGCTAATTGCCAATGATATCAGGTGTTTACATATGATTTAATGCCAGATTTAGTGTATTTTCAAGTATTAACGCACAAAAGGTGCAGATTTGGTGTTTTTCTCTTCTTAGAGATGAATTCACAAAGTAATATACATGCAAGTTGAGACAAGCAGCTGAAAGTTGGTCTTATAATGATCATTAGGTTGGAAAAGATCTCTAATATCACTGAGTCTAACCATTCAGGCATTGGAATGGGTTCAGGCATTGGAATGGGCTGCCCAGGGAAGTGGTGGATTCTCCTTCCCTGAAGGTTTTTAAGATGAGACTGGATGTGGCACTTAGTGCCATGGTCTCATAACCACAACGGTAGTGGATCAAAGGTTGGACTTGATGATTTCCGAGGTCCCTTCCAACCCAGCTGATTCTAAATCTATAAAAATTTCTAAATTTCTAAATTTCTAAATTAACCTAATACTGATGATGGTTACTGTCATTTTACAGTTATTGGCATGAAGAAAAAGAGAAAATTTCTGAAACACTGCCCAGTCTCCAAGATGAGATGGAACAAGAATGTTGGACGAGTGGGATTGAATTACATGTTAAAGGAGAAAAAAACCAGAGAGATAACTGATGATAACTCATCACCAGTATAGCAGATAAACAGAGGGATTTTACCAGATCTTCATGCATGAAACACACAGAATATGCAGCTCTAAACTCAGGCAACTGCACCACATTGCTAATCAAGCATGGAGAGATGTTTGGAATTATTCCCAACTGAAGGGGACTGCACCAAGCTATTATTACACAATATTTAATGTACTGATTTATGTTGCAGTGATGTAAATGGAGAATTTTAATTTTAAACAAATGAGGTTGGTGGAAGCTGATACTATGTGGTGGCTGTGGAGTGGCCTTGATGTCACAGGCTGTGAAGGCACCTGGACTCAATCCAGCTCCTGTTCCATGTCACTGGCTGCAAAGAGCTGTCTCTCCTGTGCCACCACTTATTTCCAGAGTGCCACAGGGATGCAAAACTCTGTGAGGGTCTGGCTGTCTCTCTCACTGTCTCTCTGGTCCAAAGAACATCCTAATTCCGTCACAGAGCAGAAGGGAGACCTGTGTTAGTTGTAGCCGTGGTTTCAAATGCCCTGTCGAGCGGGGCTGACTCTGCTGGGTTCAGAGACCTTGCTACAGGCTTACCAGGACTTCAGATTTAGGTTAACAGAGCTTCTTGGAAGAAATCTTCCCTTTGCAATACACACTGAGGTTTTATTCACCACCTAAATAACTAATCACCTCTTTGGTCCACTGTAGCCCTTTAACTATATTAAGGCTGCTTCTTAGTTATTTTTATCTCTAATTCCATATTTAAAGTTAAAACTCTTAATGTGGGCATGAACTACTCTATTTTAAGTATTTCTGCTTTTCTAGATGGTACAATTTCCTATTTTTAGGTCATATACCTCTTGTTCTAGATATCTTTAACTTAATTTATTTAACATGTAGAAGTGCAGGTGAGGATTTTATATTAGTGTATGCACTAATGTAGAAATGCTTAAATTTTGCCCTATCTCAGTAAGTGACTTTCCCTTAAGACTTAATATTACACCAATTTTTCCATTTTAAAAGTTTTGAATTTGTTAAAATTAGTGCTAATTTGAATGTGCAATTCTTCCGTGGTGCTCTCTTCGAAACCTATCAAGAGCCTGTGCAATTAGCAAAACTCTTTTCCAGTGATAAGCTCATTTTGTCTTCTTACAGCGATATTGGAAAAAAAAAAAAATCACTATTATGTGACACCGTGGTGCAAACTTGAGCTGAACATAGTTAACTCCTGTATGTAAGAAAAAAGGTCTTGTGTTTTAAACCCACATGTGTTTGTTGCCTGCATGTGGGAGCATCTGCTGACTGCAGGAGGTGCTTGTTTCCCGGGGAAATCACCTGGTTTGCAAGTGTAACAATTTCTGTGAACTAGTAATCAGATTATGATGCAGCAACTTGGTTTCTACCGTTTCAAAGGAATGTCATCAAATTCCTGCACCTACTATGCTTTCAATATGCTTTGGAGGATTTGGTTCATAAAACCGCATGAAAAGATATTTTTTTCCTTAAAAAGGATCCTTTCGGGATCAGAAACATGAGGACTATGAAATCCTTTAGGATCAAAATCTTTCCTTTCCCCAGATTCAGACCTTTTAGTGTTTTCTGCAAGACCTGTCTATGTTGTATGGAAGTACATTTACAAAATAAAGAAGTAGAACAAGGCACTAGCAAATAACTGTCCTTAATTGTGTAATCAAAGGCATCCAATCCTGGCTGTAAGGGAACCATGAAAAAACCCCAATAGGTAAAATACCTGATTTTAGGAGTGGAAAAATTTCTTTAATCAAAGCTGAAGAATTCATTTAAGTCTTGACCATGGTGGGACCTGCATGGGTGAGCTAACATCTCCAAGATGGAAGGAGGTTGCATCCCTGAAGATTCCTTGGCTCAGCAGCCCATCCACACACCTTGTATACCCGCTTTCTTAGCCCAGTGACCCACTGAATGCAGCGACGAAAACTTGGTGTTATCTGACCTTTTCATCTGATTAAAATGCTTGGTGCTCAGATTAGCCAAGTTTGGATACCACCATGGCATTTTGAATTCAGAATGACTATATAATATCAATTAAAATGACAGTGACAGGGCTTTTCTTGTACAACTCTTTAATACAAGCTGTAAGACACAGAGAGGCTTGGTGGTTTCTTTGTGGCTCGTTTCTTTCCTAGTCCCTGTATTTTCAACTGAGGGGACACGGTCCCCTGCCAGTAGATGCAGGCTATTTAAATGCTCCATTGGAGAGGGATTAAAGTTTATGCAAGGTCACTGGGGATGTGATAATTATAATCACAGGTTTTTGGCTCCACAATGACAGCCATTTGTTATTTTCGCTCGAGTAATTCCTGCAGCTTGGAGCTGTTGACAAGCGTGCACTGATTTACTGGCCCCCCCAGGTCCCAAGGCAGTGTCCGCTCTGAAGTCTGACACCTCTGCCTGGCTCCTGCTGCTTTCAGTATCTTTTCTGCTGCGAGCTGCAATACCGACCGAAAATTGGAGAAAAATATTGTGTTAGTTTATAATGGGATCAGGGAGAGAGAGAGTCGTAGGGTTGCTGAGTTTGTTACTACTCTGCAGCTTCTCCACTCTCCTTCCAGGGCTGAGCATTTGTTTCTCTGTTGTGAGGGGGGATTAATAAACTACTGATGTGATTTACACTGTAAGACCATTGGAGTATTTTTGTAGTGGAGAGGCCTTGAGAGCTTGGATGCAAAGATCAAGAGAAAAAAAATCCATTCTTTTGAGCAGCAGATCTCCCTTCTGTCTCTTCAGCCTCCTCATCTCCCTTTCCCTTTCTTTTTGATTTATGTTGCCTTATTTTGTTTGTTTTTGCAATCAGAGGTAAGAGCATTTTAATATATATTAAATGGTGATAAATTGAGAATAGCTGATGGGTTAGGGCTGATATGACATTTGTCTTTATGGATGGGGAGATTGATAACTCATGAGTGGCATGAAAAAATCAAGCAAAATCACTTAATAGGGAATCTATTTTTTGGAAGAGCATTTTTCTTTTGTGCAGGTGCATGACTGCCATGATAGCTCTTTATATTTTGTTTATTCAGCTTATCTGTGCTTTCCCCAAGCCTCCGATTTCCTCGCTCCTTTCCCTCTCTAAAACATCCCCACCTTCCCAATTTACATTTAATGCGTTTAATACATGACCTTTCTATCTCCCCTGCTGAATCTTCAACACCAATTGGTTCCTTGTCTACAGTTTGAACTCCCCTTTGCTCTTCCTGAATGTACTTTAAAGTCTTCTACATCTGGTCCACCATCTGCGCTCTCACTTCTGAGCACAAACCAGGTAGGTCCAGGACACTTTCAGATGTCCCCAGAAGAAACAATGGTAGGGGAGCAGCAGGGAACTCAGTTTAATGCCAGGTGAGCATACAGATATTATACTTTTTCCAGGCTGCCTGAGATCCTTGTCTAACAAGCTGTCCTTGCCCAGGCCTGGAAGTTTCCCTCAGCCTAGCACTGTATCCCTCATTCTTTCTGCTCTGGTGAGCTGATTTTGGATTTGTGTTTGTTGTTTCCTTGGCATTATTTACCCTCAGACTTTTTGCTTCTGCCTCTTTCTCAGTAACTGGCCATGTAGAGCTTTTTATAAGATCTCATCCACTTATCTGCAGGCATGCTTGGTACTGATGTTTGGTACAAAATAATCCTTTCACATTAGCCACCTCAAATTTTCCAGAGCTACCTTGCTCTCATTTGCTCAGAATTACATTATCATCTGTCTGTTTTTGTGCAAGCTTCTTCTATGAGCACTGGATGAAGAAGTGTTAGGCATGTGCAAGGGCTGGTAGCAGACCCAGTATGGTCTGATTGCAGATGTGGTATGATTTTGACATCTCTATTTTCTTAGGGAACTAAGCAAATAGAAAAGTCTAGCTGTCCCCTATTGTGTCCCCCTGACAGCATCCTATCTCCAACTCTCCCATCTCACATCCTGCCAGTTTTCTGCTTGTTTTCCATGTGTTCCTCCTCAGAGCAGCAAATTACTTCCCCAATTCTTGTATGAGGAAATAACTCTTCTTTTGCAGCCAGTTGTACCTCTGAAGAGGCTCTGATTCTGACATCATTAATCAGTGTTATATTTTTCTTGACTCTATCCCCACTCCAAGATGGTGTCTTTTTACATGTGCAATGGTGAATTTAAGACAGCTTTCTCACATTTCAAACCTTCCTCCCTTGCCATCCACTCCTTTGCCATCGACTCGGTTTCTTCATTTGCCTCTTCTTTCTGGTATGTGTTGGACTAATTGGCATCCAGGAAAGTGGTGGACTCACCATCCCTGAAGGTATTTAAAAGACATGTAACTTTGCTACTTAGAGACATAGTTTAGTGGTGGACTTGACAGTGCTGGATTTGCAGTTGGACTTGATGATCTTAAAGGTCTTTTCCAACCTAAATGATTCTATGGATATGGATTATGTATACTCAAGAGAAAGCTTCATATTCTTTATTACTTTAACCTTCTGCTCTTTGTTTGTCTACTGCCTTGATTGTTTCTGCTTAATGTTGCACTATAGTTTCCAAAATTTGATTCCTATACATAGGGATTTTCCTCTTCTGGTTCTACTGTCTTAGGAGTATGTTATCCCAACATTTTGTAACTCAGGCCACAAGTCTGCTCTCAAGGTGAAGAGCACTTGATTTACCCTTGAAGTTCAATTTAACATTTTTCTCCCATCTCTGGTTTTACCTCCAGAGCAACAGTAACATTTTCACTTATTTAAATCCTGCTTCACCAGAGATCCTTATTTGTATTATTTCTTTCTGAGCTATTGTAATCTTCTGTGTTTATCTCTGCCTGCAAACCTGGCCTCATTTCACTGTGAGCTAATTGAAAACACATTTAGAAGTTAAGCAGGCAAAGTTCAGGAGAAAGGAAAGTTTGCCATCTCCTTTTTCTTCCAGCAATATTGAGCAAGTTGCTTGGTCTTGTGTAGAGGGTCATGGTCAGAGGCATCAGCAGAACCCACCTGTGTATCAGTCAGATCCAAGGCTGAGTGGGAAGTCGTTGGTCTCCCGTGAGTCCATTTTTGTTATAAATTAAAACATAAACATTTAGGAATTTAAATAAAGAAACTCTTCTTAAAAAGAAGTATTTATCACTTGAACCAAACTGTCTTCTTCAATTCTATATTATGATGCATAGAGGTTGATGTTGAGAAACAAGAACTCACAATTTTTGTTCAAAATTACTATATTAAGAACATTCTAATGGTAAAATGAAGCTTAATGTATCCTAAGACTGTTACAAAGGCTGGTGAATTAATCAGTACCTGTGAATTAGTGGTGTTTTCATAAAAGGAACTACAAAGAAATGATTTAATAGTACTAGTACTCATCCTATTTTATGTTGCATAATGCCTCACCGGGGTGTTTGTGAGCTGCAGCCTGAAACCCTCTCAAGAGCAGCTTTGGCCACTTGGACTTGCATGTATCTGTGTGTCCAGTTCACGTGGGATTCAGCTTTCAGCCTGTGGCAGATATAGGACAATATTATGTCTCATGTGAGCTATACAACTTGCTTTATCACAGACATATATATAAACTTGTATATAAACTCTACCACATTCTCAGGACTCATTAATTTCTAAGTTATCTGTATTATTTCACAGAATATTCTGAGTTGTGCGGACCCACAAGGATCTTTGTGTCCAACTCTGAAGTGAATGGTCTGTATGGGGATCAAACCCCAACCTTGATGTTAATTAGCACCAAGCTATAACCAGCTGAACTAATCTCAGAGACCTCTACTTGGTCAGCTAAAAATGTCACAACCAAAGAAATTAATGTATCAGTATGGACTTTTTTTGAAATCTCATGATTTTGGGGCTGACTTGTACGACTTTTGGTGCAAGGAAAGGAGAAAGCTCTGCTCCCTGTTAGACATACTGGTCAAGCTATTTCTCAAAGAGCCCTAAAATTGAGGACAAAATGGAAAAATGAAATATGGTCTGTGTTCTATGTATTCTTCTGCATTTGGAAGAATGACTTCATGGAGCACTGAATTATGAAGGAATTCAACTGACTATCACACCAGGAAGAGGTAGCTGAGCAAAAGTCAGATTTTCAAGTTGTGTGGGCTCTCTTCCTGCTTTTAAGGCATTTCATTTTTAGAAGGTAAATGCTCAAAGAAAGCATGTTGGTGGCAGCATCACCATGAGATGACTTGGGATTTGCCAACTGAGATGGGTGAAAGATAACAGGTTGGAGGTGAGCTCCTCTGTAGGACATTGGAGGACGAATTAGGTAAATAACTTGTGAGTTCCATGGGTCTATAAATGTTTTTTTGGAAAATTCTCCTTGTGCACAAGTGACCAGTGAGCATACAGTAGTAATTGCTAGCCTGTCTCCCAGACATCAAATATACGATTACTTACATGAATCAAATATAAGTGGAAAAGGTCTCAGTTTAGATCCTCAAACAGTGCTGTGTACTCATATTCTAATAGTAACAAGATACGTAGGCAAAATGAGGGTTAGGTCATTAAAGTTAAGTACTGATCCACACTAAAGTGGACCATGGACCAACAGAAACACGATCCAGCTTTCCAGTATATAAAAAGCTGTTATCAAGAGCACAGTGATCGATTTCTTCAGTTGAACCTCATGTTCAGCAAGAATTGATTAGGAAGTAATAGACTTAAATGAACTGAAGAAAATTTAAGATATGCTTTAAAAGGAATTTTTACCTTTGAGGACAGGTAACAATGCAACAACTGGCTTATTGAATCCCCATAACTGCAGGTTTTTACTTTCTAAAAGTGAGAAATGGTGGGATCCTTCTTCCTGGACTGGAATAGGTAAAAGGATCAGATTATTTTTTTGTATTCTTTGCTTTGTTTCATTCCTTGAATCATGATCAAACTTAAACGTAATATTCAGTACACTTCTCACTTCCCAGCCTTCCATGCACGAAGTTCTCTCCTTTTTGTTTCCTGTTTTTCACCCTTTCTAAGCTTTATGTAGGTTCTTTGCCTTTCTCCACTGTTTTTGTAGGGTCTGGTTCTGGGAAAATGATGCTTGGTCCAATTCTACTTCATTCCCCAGTGCAGCTGTGCTGGCAAAGTAAGTCTGCCACGAACTCCTTAGACCTGAGTGATACAGTGTAGATGAACGGTGCTATATAAATGTAAATTTCAATTCATTCCCTTCATTCATTCAACAAGCTATCAACACAACCTTGTCATTTCAATTTTTCACACTTTTTTGTGGAAGTCCTCTGTGTCAGTGAAGTCTCATTTCCTCAGCACAGTGCCGAAGGTGACCAGGCTGTATTAGAATATACAGTCACTTTGTTTTTTAAAGGGTCAGACATAATGAAAAACAGAAGGAAGCCAGTTGCAGCCTCAGCCAACCTTTCCCTTGGCAGCTGAACAGGTAGTGCTGCCATCTGCACCACTGTCCAGGTATAGGTATGTGCCCTGCTAACTATATTTTTCAAACTTTGGTAAATGATGCACTTTGACACTCTTCGATGAAAAATACTTCAAAAATATTTGCATAGGAAATATTAAGAATCAAGAACACATGGTGGGGAGTGAAATACATTAGAGAAGGATTAACTTTCAATCCCAGCCTTCCCATTACTGCCAGAAAGAAGGGATGCTTTTGTTGTTCTGCCTAGTACTTTTGCTCCCACAGGTGGTTTGAATATAGATTTTGCAGGTGAAAGTGTCTTTGTATGTGCTTACACAGTCTCTTGCTAAGACATACCTGTTCTCACATGGTCAGCAGCTTCCTAGATAGTTAATATTAACACATTCAAGAAGGAAAGGATGAAAAAGGTCCTTCCACAGCCACTCACGGTATTTTGACCATTTCATGTTTCTACATGGCTGTCTAAAGCGGAAAAGAGCCCTCTGGCACATAAAGTGTCATTGACACTGATATGACTGATATGACTGGCTGATATTAAATCACTTTTCCAGGGTTTTTGAGTTTCTTTTTGCCACATCTGGCCTATTTGCACCTTGTCTCTTTACATCCTTCCAAACAATTTCAGCCACCCCTCTAATGCAGTTTCACATCAAATGGAGTTTATCCATTTGTCCTTACAAAGGACAACCATAACATCATAATGCATCATAATGTATACACAGGTTGGGCAATTTGCAGCCCTTTGTGAAAGCTGCATATTTTTATCCAAGATCTCTATGCTATTACCCCTGGAAACCACAGGGAGAGGCCAAATGTGGAGTCAGAAATACTTGATTTTGGTCTGCTTTAGCACACTGTCTGCTTTTTAGAATAGAATTTTTCTGCCATCTCTTAGAGACACTTCTCCAACATTTGACTCCTGAGCCTTACAGAGTTGAAAATTATGTTCTTATTTATCTTAACCCCACATGCAATCTCCTTTATTGTCTCTTCCTCTGTTTCCTGTATTATTTTTTTTCTTTACACTCTCTTAACTTCCTTCTGCAATCTTTCTAGTCCTCCTCTCTACCTAATGTTTTATAGCTTGCATATGCCTTTTTCTTAACCTTAATTACTTTTTGCACTTCCTACTCCTAGTGTATTTATTGCTTGATAGCACACATAAGCCTTGGCATACATTCATTTATCTTTGGATGTTTCTCATTTGCCTTTGGTTCATTTGATAGCACTTCTGTGTCTCAGCCAGAAGGCTCTGGGTTTAAGATTCACCCCAATATTAGGAATGCTTCTTGGGGGTTCATGCTGCAGAGCATTTACATCACTTTTGGATTTCCTATGGATGCTCTCAAGCAGTACCTTCCATAGGCATTTTTTTCTGCAGAGCCCTGCTGCTTGCCAAGTTACCCAGGCAGGTAAAAGCTAAAGACTCTACTGCATTTTATGGAAAGAGTAAGAAAACTCGTTGCCTTGGTTAGTACTTAGTAAACAAAGTGTTTCCAAAACCATGACTGTACACGTAAGTTATTGTTGGCTTCCATATTTGTCTGCTTTTCATGACTAGAACCCCATGGGATTTAATCAGGACAATTAAAGAGTTTGGTAGTTGTTTGTTTTGTAGGGGTGTGGCAAAGGCATTGGTAGTTTATTGAACCCTGTTCAGCAACCCTGTTTAAAAGGGCAGCCTAGGGGTAAGAGCCTCATACATGAATCTACTGGGCCAGTTATCACTCATTGTGTTCATTAAAAATAAACATCGATTCAAACAACAGTCTAGATATTAGACTCATATTTTTATTTGCTAATACAACAAATTGATGCTCTGCCTTCTTAAAGCAACTTTAAACTCATAACTCCCTGTATTAAAATTTTCAGACTTATCGGATTTTAGAGCTACCTCAGTGTTTTTACATCAGTGGAGTCAGAACCATGAGCAGTTTCACTTCACACTAGTTTGTAATAATAGATAAGATGGAGGATCTGAAATGGTTTCATTCTCTATGGTTTTTGTTATTCAGAACCGTCTCTGAACTACTAGATTGCTATTTTTTCCTCTTCTATGCTAAAAAGTAATACTACTAAGTTCTGGGCTCTAATAATGAGGTTGGCTTATAATAATATTATGATTTTTAAAAAATTATTGCTGTATTTTGGGTTCCTTTCTGAAGAATTCATCTTTGTGCAATTCATTGTCACATTTGCACGGTAACCTCTACCCCTGGTTGGAAAGGGTGTTATTGGAGAAAGGCTGCATTACAGAAAATTGCACCATAAAATAGCCATCCGTATCCTGGTCAGATCCATGTCTGACAAAATAGTATGTAATGTTCATGGCAGGTGGATGTTAACTGAGATTTGCTACGCAGTTTTGGGTATGTCTGCTCCAGATTTTATACTGACTTCTGTGGGAGAAGAAACATGGATTTAAAGTCACAAAATCAGCAGATAGAGAAGGTCAACTGCTATGCCTTGTTATACTGCTGCTGTTCACTATCACTGAAGAAAGCCACAGGAAATCTGATGAATATATTTTTAATTATGTTCTCTTATAGTAAATTACACCAAAACTACCTCTGATGAAGTTACTCATCAATTTAGTGGAAGATAACCCAGGGAGGCAAAAATAAAAACTGAGTTGAAAATCTACAGCTGATTTATAAATTATCTGCTAAAGGCAATTTGCTCTCTTTGTCTGCTGCACTTACCCAATTGCTGCTGAAACTAATTGCTCTTTTCTGGGCATCTTTTTTTAGAGAAAGAAGAAAAAAAAGCCAACACCACAAAACAAAACAAAAAAAACGTGTGCCAACGTGAAACAGCGAACTGCAATCAGAGCTTCCTGCTAATTATCGGCTGCTTATCAGAGAATCATGTCCAACACGCAAATGTAATTGCAAATGACAACAGGAACACAGACTATGACAAGCACAAGGTGGAACACTTTCAAGCACATATAGAGCTCTGGCAGTGTCAAGGTCTTTTTCAGGTCAGATCCCCAGCAGCTGATCTAGTTCTGTGCTGAGGGTGATTCAAAGGTTAAGTCTTATACCAAAGGGCTGTTCTGGTCAGACACATAATTGGAATAACAAAGTCAATATATGTTGCTGGTTGTGGGACACAATCTTCATTTGATCTCTCACACGGCAGATTAATTAAGTGTTATCAATTAATGGCCTGGTAAAAGTGAACACCCTGTTAGTCAGTTTTCCAAGTAGTGTCAAGCATATGCAAGCCCTGGAGGGAGGGTGAGGGTGGAGGGAATCACCCCTGAACAGCACCACTGCTTTCCAAGAGCTGGAGAACAAAAATAACACAAATATAGATTGCAAAAAAATAACAACTAAATAATAATAAATATTTTCTATTTGTTCTGTTTTAACAGTGACTCTGAGCTTCGAGTGGAACTGTGTTTGAAATCATTTGATCAGGATCTCATCAAATCCTTTTGTGAGAAATGTATAATCATTGGCCAGTCTATATCAAATTGCAGCAAGAAAGAGCATGCAGGGCTGGGTGATGTGATTCCTTTGAGCACCGAGGGACATGTACCTGGAGGAACAGTCCAATGGCCTTCCTTAACCCCACTGTGGCCACTCAGGTGAGCAAGTGTTCATTGGTGTGACTAATTGATGCTGCCAATTCATAGGTTTGCTGTGTCTGAGGTGCCCACCAGAGAGAAATAGCAAATGTGTTTCTAAGCTCAGTGGAAATAACGGCTTGTCGTGTGTTGTTGTTACTTGGTTTTTTTAACCCATCTAATAAATTTTGCATTTTATAAGATTTTAGGAGTTGATATGCAAAAATGGAATGAAGGATCTCAACTGCAAGAAAGCACCTGAACTGCGTTTATTGGTCATAAAGCAATGAGTCTTCAGCCCACCAAGCAACAACTAATAGAGCTGAACCCAGGCAGTCTTTGCTGCTCTTCCTTATTAAAAGCCTGTTTAATTTTGCAAGTGCACCACCAGCTACTGCTCCCAGAACTTGCTTAGAATATGCAAACAGCCATTCAGATTGCTTGCAAAAGCAAACTGGGGAGATACAGTAATTAGTGAGAGTCTGTCTAAAAGTTATTTGTTAACTGTTGGCCATGGCTCCTAGTGTGTATTTTCCTGATAGTAGTAATATCTTTCAGTTGTTTGGTTTCTTTCACTCTAAGCAACAGAAAAAAATCAGAGTTTTCCTCCATGTATTTCAAGTACTGGTGCTTTTAGAGATGTCTGAGTGGCTGTACAGACAGACAGACTTGGCTTAGAATAAAGCTCTTTCTCCTGCGAGGTGAAACACAGGTACCATTTTGTTTCAAGGCGTCACATGGCACGCTGATGTTCCAGTTATAGGGAACCTACACTTAATGAAAAATTATTTGGGGAGGGGAAAGCCCAGATTCCAGTTCAGACCAGAGGGAACCAGGTTGTTTTTGGTGTTTATTTCTTGGTTACCAGTAGATGGGATGTTTTCCCAGTCTCGGCATCTATGTGATGGTAGGATTAGCAAACAGACTGCAGAGTGCTGGGCCTAAAGAATGGTGAGACTTGTGCCTTGCACAATTATTTTTTTTTCTTTTCAGTAATTGCATTTATTGCTGGAGTTCTTTTGACCAAGGAGTGGATACAATTGTAGCCCAAAAGAAGTTTTAGTTGTCGGATGATAAAAATGATGTAGTATGTAACTTAGGCATGTTCTTAACATGTTTCAGCACCCTGTTTATCTCTCCTTTTCTTTCCTCTGAGTGTTGGCTGTTTCACTCTAATTAATTTGTGTTGTTTTCTCTGCATCCTCGTGGGTTTAAATTTTGCCTGTCCTGGTTCCTGATTTTGTAGATTTTCCAAGATTTTGTAATTCCCCCAAACACTCTGTGTTGGCTGTCTTGTTTTCAATAGTTTCTGGAGGTCTTTATTTTAGATCATGAGTGCTTAGTGCATTTGACAGGATCTGGTCACTGGGAGCTGCTCAGCCAGGTGCTGCTGAATGGATTGCATGGAGCCATTACTGCAGACTCTGAAGAGAACGAGAAGTTTGACCTCTCATGCTAATAGATTTTGGGCCAAACTATCCCTCAGGTTTGAATCTGAGAGATACCCATTTTTCCTTTTCTTCTCTTTTTCTCCCAAGTATTTCCTGCTGTTGTTCTTACTGTTCTTTTCTAAGAAGCTTTGGTAAGCTTGTATCCCCACAGACAGGCATGGAAACATTCCCTGCACCCAAAAAGCAGAGACTCATTGACCTGTGGCAGGCCAGGTACAGTTATCCATACTCCTTCATGGGCAAAGGAAATACTTCATGACTATCCAGCTAACACCGTTTGCATGTGCTAAATTATCAGAGTTAAGGGTTCTCTCATGGCCTAAAGCAGTGTGTGCCCTCCCACCATACAGCTGCTGTTGTAAGTGATTTATGGCCAAGCAATGGTAGGAGAATGGTTTCATCACAACTTTTTGCTGTAAGACAATTCAACTCTTGTTAAATCGCTTACCTTTTTGAACTCTCCATAACCATTTCGGTCACTGAGTAATGTACATGCTTCACCATAATTTTCAAGTTATTTTTTGATAGAAAAATTTGTAATAAAATCACTTCTAAAAACGCACTTCCAAGCTGCAAGTCTGTTTTTAAAGCAGAATAATCTTCCTCATTTTTGTCTCCATGATTAAGTATCTGAGTTTGTTTCATGTATTTTGTTTTATTTGGCTTAACATAAGCAAAAGAAACGGTTCCACAAACCTTCACTTTTCAAAAATGTTTTGACGTGATTTACTGAAGTTATCTGATGAATTTCAGAACAAATATGTCTTCTTGCCTTCCTATAACACTATGTGTAATAGCTTTGGCTGTCTGTATTTTTCCACATTGATAAGATGAAGAATGTAGAATTTCTGCAGTCTCCATTTGTTATTTGGGACAAAAGGGATAACACCTTTTTCTGTAGCATTTGCTACCTGCCCTGTACTGCTTACAGCTTACCCCTTCTCTCTACTCTTTGCTTGTTTCATTGGCCACATCCAGGAGGCAGAATCTGTCAGTACCCAGATAATACTGTCACCTCTGCAAACATGTTTCGCTGACATTTTTGTATTGATAGTATGGCTGGAGCATCAGTGCACACTTCCTTGCCACTCTGCTGCCTGCTTCTCCAGGTTGGAATATCTCAGGTGGGTCTTCTCCTTTTTCTATAAAATGGGATAAATTGCAGGTGGATGCATTGCCAACACTGGCAGAGCAAAGCCAGACTGGTAAGTGTTTGCAGGTGATTGAGGTAAGAAAATACTGAAGGTCAGTGCCATTATTAGCAAAGGCAGAGTCCTGAAGGCACTGAAGTTTACTGCTGCTCAGCCCCTGGAAAAGGCTTTGCAGTCATTCAGCAAAAACAGTGGGCAGCAGTACCAAAATCCTGTTGTTGGGGTGTCTTGCAGGTCTTAAATTTATGGTATCATGGTGGCTTTTTTGCCAAGAACTTCTGCATATCAAGATAGGAAACTTTCTGCCAAGCTTTTCTCAACAACCTTGTCTGAGATCCTGAGCTGCAGCTGGAAAAATGTTCCACTGTCATATTTTCTGTACAGTTTGAGTGATGGTTTTTGAAGCATAGGGAATAGTTGGTGCCTTTGAGAGAAATCCTTGACCCTTGCTACGAGCAACTGCTGAGTACAGAGTATGTCATTTCCCCTTCTGCAGCCACTTCATGGGTAAGGATGCTCCCTTAGCATCTGATGTACTCCTTTGAAAGTGTTCCTTTGAAAATTACATTGAACTTACAACAAAGGGAAGCTTTTCCAGCAACATGAGACAGTAGCACCATTGTCTGTTGCAAAGAATATCACAGAACGAGGATTTATACATTGTTTAAGCAGGAGGTCCTTAACTTCCTTAGAATTCTTATTGTGTGTCACTCCTTCTCTGTTTTCTAGTCTGCCACATCACAGTCTTTCCTCCAGATTTTTTTAGGAAAGCAGAACTCAGTCCTCATTTTTGCCTGAAGCAAATGGGTTGGCAATGTGAGCAACAGAGAAGTTCATCTCTATGCCAACAGCACAAAGACCTCCCCTGTCAGAGCAATGCAAACCTCTGAGTTATATACAAAGAACAAAAAGATGGACAAAAAGAGAGATAACGTCTTATGATGTGAGCAGCATCTCCTATTTTCTGTTTATCTGAAATTTTTTTTGATGGCTTCAGCAAGGTCAGCTTTCACTGTCAAATTAGAAAAAGCCAGTTTTAATTCATTTTCTACCAAGAAAGCTGGATTTTTGATAGGAAATGAATTACTTTCAAAAGAAAGATTTAAATATGCCAGACACAAGTTCTGGAAGTAAATATTTATTTTTTTTTTCAATTTCCAGTGCCTAAAGGAATGTCTAACTATACTCTAACAGAACCTGCCGTGGTTCAAAGAAGCTCTGCTACGTGCAGGCACTTATCTCAGTGTGGTGATAGCTGACTGCTTGACTGAATATATACTGTGAGGGAGGGGACAGGTTCTGGAAAGTAATTTTTCCCCCTAATGAGCTGGCACATATTTGTGCTGCAAAAAAAATTACCTTTTTAAGAGAAAACCAACCAAGATCTCACATTCCTATTTACTCTTACAAGTGCCCTCTAAACTATGGTTTTCATTGATGTCGTCGCTCCTCTTCTTGCATTAAGTTGCTATTTCCTCCAAGAAAGACTGGGAGAATCTGTGCCCTCTCTTAACCCCTCACAGCTGTGCTTTGGTAGAATGAGGAGGCTGCATGACTCTACAATATCTTTACATCATGACTCTACAATATCTTTACATCCTTGATGTAAGGATGTAAGATGTCCGTTGTCTTCCATCTCATGTCTAGAATTTTGGGTCAATTCCTCGGGGCCTTATGGGGGAATAAAGAGCTGACACCTTTTCTATTTTGCATGTCACACAAATTTAAAGTCAAATCCACCAAGCAGGCTTTTGTGAGCTCATAGCTGTGCCCATCAGAGTGCAAGGTACACAGCCAAGACAGGTTTAACTAAGGTGTTGGAAACCATTATACAAGAAAAACTTAATTTAAGCTGGACAATCATCTTTTAATAGGAATAAAAGTACAGTACAATTAGAAAGCAACATTTCTCTGATATACTTAAAACTACATTGGAAGTGCAGTTACCAGTGTTTCTGTGCTGTTGAAGTGCTCTAAATGTAGACAGAACCTGAAGTTACTTCCCGAGCTGATTTGCTTAAAATCTTGCAAATGTCTTTGTGCAAACTGTTGCTTAAATGTAAACCTTGCATTCGTTGCTTCACCTTAAATGGATTCCTTTCTGAACTAAACCAAATTGAAATAAGCCAGGTTCACACTGATTTAAGATTGTCCACGTGGATTTGCAGTGGCGTGACTAAATTGATTTAAGAACCTTCCTTCACTTAAACAAATGTAACTTTTCTTACAGTAGTATCTAAGTTTTGAGATCTGGGGCTAAAATTGTTTTCCATTTTGTATGCAAAGAATCTTACTTGGTCAGTCAGGAAGAGTTTGCCCTCCAAGGGTCTGAAGTCTTACATGAATGCAAAGTAACAATGTCCTTGTGACACATTCATGTATTCTGTATTCTGATTGATAAAGAAATATAGCATGGTTCAAGTAACTAGAAAAAAAGAAGAGAATTTAATCTTAGGGCTTTGAGTGTGGCACCTTTTAATTAATGACCAAGTGACAATGATCAAATATAACAGAGAGGATGCACAACTTCAAAGTAAAAATAGATGTGGTCAGACTAATGATACAAACTACCTCTTTAATTATGTATTCTGGATACACACAGATCATTTAGGTTTCTTATACTTTGTTGTACTGTAAGGGGAGATGCACCCAGCTTAATTGTGTCTCATTGATTTTTTTTAGCTTTTGTGAAATAAGCCTTGTTTGGCATAATGGAACTTTTGTTTTCTTCATCTTTTCTACATTGTCTCTTTTAAAAAATTTACCATTTACTCCTCCACACTGAGCAAAAATCTTTTCTTAAAAAATGAGGAAAGCACAATACCCTCTATTTCTGAAATCATTAGAATTGACTTTTAGACAATCAATGTGTTAAATGATGTAATTATCCAATGGTCCTTTCCCCATTTAAACCAGTTTGAAAGTTAAAGGTTTGTTTTAGATCAATTCCAACCACTTTGTGTGCAAATTGCACAACTGCCTTTTCCTTAACTTATCTCACAAATCCAATAGTGGCATGTTCATGTAAAATGGTTCTCTGATGAGTAATTCTGAGTGGGAATATGAACTTGTCTAAAGATGGGGAAAAGCCCTGACTCCTGAATATAATACTTTTAAGCCAGGCCCAGGTAAGGCAGAAGTTACAGGCAACCATCCCACTGATTTAGGAAGTGCAACTTTTCTTTTGTAGGTGTAGAACATCCCATCCCATCCCATCGTATCCCATCGTATCCCATCCCATCCCATCCCATCCCATCCCATCCCATCCCATCCCATCCCATCCCATCCCATCCCATCCCATCCCATCCCATCGTATCCCATCCCATCCCATCCCATCCCATCCCATCCCATCCCATCCCATCCCATCCCATCCCATCCCATTCCACCCTATCCTATCCCTTCAGTTATACTTAAGTGTTGTGCCCTAGTCAGCTGAAATTCCGTGCTGTAGCTCCCTGGGGAATGACAGCAAAGTGGCCTCTGTCAGGCTTCACTTGCAGGTCTCTTCTCTCTCATTTCCCCACTGCCAGGTCCCTCTTTTCCATTGCAATGTAGGCTTTTAGTGCAAAAACTGCCCTGGCTTGAGGAGGTTCCAGTCTATTCTCAGATGCTGTTGTGCAACTGCCAACAGGACTGTTGCATGGCAAAAGCCCACATTTCATGGTGTGCTCACTTGTGCTTGGTCTAAAGAAAGAATTTGTCTCCATCTTAATAGCTAAGACAATGGAGGCATTTGTGTGCCTCAGAGTGTTTTAGGTGATGGGAAGCTGGCAGTTAATTAGACATTAAGGACCAGGTGTAAATGAGGAAAAAATAATTTTGAGCTAAAAATATATGGTGCTAATTGTGTATGCTTTTATTTATTTATGTTTAATTATTGAAACTGTCAATTATTTAACATGTATGTATTGACCAAAAGGAGTAACAGTCACGTTGTGTTAGATGCATAATAATGCACACATATAGAAGAAAGTAATGTGGAAACAAAGATTTCCGTAGCTTCATTAGCATAGACTAACAAAGGCTCAGACCTGCAGAAAATTGCGTATAAAATTGGACCCCAGCCTACCAGGTACATCAGCTGTGTCTGAGCTGTTTGTTGTGTACTGAAGACCTACGTCCATTATATACATTACCTCAAGTGAAGTATGATGAGAATCTCAACTTTTGTATTTCTTTCCTTAGTTTTATGTGGACACTTACTTCATAATGCTAAAATTGCAATAATAATCCTGCCCATCTTTAATAGATATATTAATTATATTTCTCCCCCTTAATGGGCTGCTCTCTTTATGGTTTGGGGACACAAAAGTAGATTTTAAAATCAATTATACAATTACATATGTAGCAATAACAGAGCACAGAGCTAATCGTCTTTGGGTCAGGACTATAACCTTCTCATAATGCGGGTTTCATTAGGGTAAGGTCTATTATTGCAAAGAATTACAGAAATAATGGGAGTGGGTGTATTCAGCAAGAAATAACAAATGAGGGTCTTTCCTAGATAAGAGAAGCTGTTTGCTGGCTGCAGTGTGATAGCAGGCCCCTATAGTGTATGTAAATTGATAGGGTCAACTTCCCTTGGTGTATGCAATGCACAGTGTACAAGAATTAATTTCCGTATCGTTCTGGAGAATGGCAGGAGGAGGGCTTCCAATTATCACTCATCATTGGATACAACCGAGCTGAGCCACAGAGCCAAGTGTTTGAAAAAGACTGCAAGGAGATGTGAAATGGGCTAAATGTTCATAGTACAGCACACTTGAGCCATTATGTGTTCCCTATTTTCTGTTATCTACAGGGTTTGCAGCAGAAGGGATAGTTGCCTTGGCACGTTGTCTTAGATGTGCCTTTGAACAATTTGTTTTCAAATATTATTTGCAAAATAATTTGCACACCGCTTGCAAGTATTCACCATGCTTGTGAACTTGGTTTTACAACAGCTGGTAAGATGAGCTCTACACTACCTTTGTTTCATAGTGGGAAGATGATTTTTATGCCAGGCAAAGGAAGTGCTCTTCAAAAGCACACAAACCTCAAAACCTCAAATATTTTTGTTCTAAATATGGCAGGTTGATTGTCATATGTCTTCGAGGTTCTGGAAGCACAAAGTTAATTCAGCATTAATGATCTTGCATGCCATAGCTGGCCTGCAGCTTGCACAGCTCCTAACCTGCCAGCCCAGGTTTTGGTAACCATTAGAGTTTGCAGTTTCCCTTCAAAATGAATCACTACCTTTTCCTGGTAGCCATGAGGTGAATGGGGATGGGAAGGCAAAGCTTCTCCATGTACCAGATAAACAATGACATTGCAGGGGGTGAGTGGGGAATGCAAAATCTTCCCTGAGTAGCTTGTGTCATCCCTCAGGTCCTCACCATGTTTGCATGGGGTTGAGATGTCACACTGCTGTGTTGTGGACTCTGGAACATGAGGACTGCTCAGCCCTATTTATGTCACTGAGTCTGTGACTGTCAGACATTTCAGAAACCTCTTAACACAGGGTTTACAGGCTGTTGTAAAAATACCGAGAGTATAAACAAGGATAAGTTTAATTAAAATTTAATAGAGCTTGCTATTAAATTCCTTTCCTTACCTTTCTTTTCTGTGTTGATGGAATGTAACTGCTTAGTAATTACCTGTGGTTTCTGTTAATGTTCTGAGCAGCGTGCATCGCAAAAATTTGATTTCATATTCAAAGAAGTAGTTTTTAAAAAAAAGTCTCTGTGATTCCCAGGCAACTTTGAGTTGCCTAGAAGTGATGATTTGTAATAATATTTCTGGGAGCGGGTTCACTATTGCCTCGTAAAACTGTTTTCATCTCTAAGTGCTTAATTAATGAGCATAAAAGAGCCTGTATGGCAGTTTTTCGGCATTTCTGGCAAAACTTCCCCTCCCTCTCAAATGATCAAACCTGATGCTTGTCCCTTGGCTACCCCTCTTCTTTGCTTGGACAGGTGGCAGTGCAACCCCAGGGCAGGTGTTGGCAACAGAGGTGGGTGAGTAGGGCAGCTCACCCCTCCACACTAATGCCCCACGTGAAACAACAGCAACAGATTAGTCAGTACTGTACAAGTCTTGGTAATCTCTCAGTGACATTCCCGATCTGAGCCCCCTGTAAGCAGCACACCTCTCTAGAGGATGTGTCAGGTCAGTAAATGGGTGCCTCTGTACCCCTCAGAACAGTCACCTACTACTGTCACCCACTGCCTTTTCCTAGCTGCAGTGGTTGCTATGCAGGGAACAGCCCAGGCTTCCTTACTCAGCTCCAGTGTCTCTCCTGATGTGACAGGTCTTTCCTCTTCCATCTGCAGAGCAGTGAAGTGGTTCAGCAAGGTCACCTCAGGCTTTGGGGAAGGTTGTTTCCTCCTTCAGGTCCTTGCCATTACAAATTTCCATCTTCTCCCATTCCTCTGCCCAGAGTGGGTCAGACCAGAAGCCCATGTAGCTGATGTCCCATCCCTAGTGGTGATCAGAGTCTGTGTCTGAGGAGGAGGATAAAAGAGGGCAAAGACCAGGTGTTGCCTCATAAGGAAATACTGCTCCCCTCTGGTGGTCTGACTTAGGGACTTGTCGTGCCAGAGGTGATGTCTTTGGGTTTAATAGCCTTGACTTTTTTTTTTTGGCTATAAAATTGCCTAATCTATTATTATGAGAGAAGTATGGCCTAGTGGGATGGCATACAAAGGCTTGGCTCCTGTGGAAAAGAAAGAAAGTACTTACATACTGTAGAAGGTTGTTGCTTAGCATATATGCACAAAAGACCAACACAGGGGTCAGTCAAGGTGTCTTCTGTGAACTTCTTCTGAACAGGGTCCTTTTAGATGGTGGCTTCAGTAGCAGAGGAGAAGACACATGTCTGATGGCCCTGACTTCAGTGCAGATGGATGCAGTAGGATGTAGCTCCCGAGGTATGGTGTATGTGTGAATTTAGATCCCTTGGGTGGGTAAATTTGGCTGCCTTGGACTCCTTTTCACAGTGATGGCAAAAGCAATATCCTTCTCTATTGCATCATGATCCATCTGCTAAAAGCCAGGTCTCTTGTTTGGTGCCTGGTACATTACAGCACCTCGGTGTAATAGCTGAAAGGAGACCCTTAATCTGGCAAAACAAGGCATTCTCCCAATCTTGGCAACAGCTGAAGTTTAAAAGAAAAAGATGTTAGCAAACAGATATTTGAAAAGCAAGCAGCTTAAGGACTTAAAAATGTTAAGTTCAGCAAATTAAAATACCTTTCTATAGCAGAGCTTTATGCAGCAACATCTGTATATGTCACTATCTGTATTCATATTCATAACATAGCTGTCTTGATATATTCCCAGCAATATATGTAAGTATTTTACACAACTGTGCTTTATTGCAACTGGTAGAAAAGATGACTCATGAAAAATTTCATACTGAAGCCTAAATTTAGCAAGATTTAAATCGAGTGATACTTAAATATATAGTTAATTTTGAATACATTTTTTGCTTCTTGATTTCAGTGAAATTCTTGCCATACTTAAAATTAGAAAGGTACTTGGATATCTGCTTGAATTTGGCCTTAAGTTGTTAATTTTCCAATTAATTGATTTTAATTTTCAGTATGAGGCCATGACAAAGAACAGATTTTTCTCATTTAATGTGATAAATGAAATTAAATTTAATGTTGTGGTCCCAGTGGTTTGGAATAGTAGTCTTCAGAATTTTTCATAAAGCAAAGTTAAAGACACACCTGCCACTTGCAGGTCTTTTTGACTGATAACTATCTAAAAAATTAATTACTAAACCCACCTTGGGTATAAATGCAGCAAAAGTAGCTAAATACACTTGTTTAGAAAGCTTAGTATAACTTAATCCTGGCATCTTTTTGTAACGTCCCAAAATACTTTGCAATATGGAGTCAAGGTTTTTCTTTTCTTAAGATCTTATTATGAAGAAAGTTGATTTCACTTTAGAGTCGGAGGCCTTACCTCCCCGGCTGCATTACCAGCCCTCTGACAGCCCTATTCAGCTGGGCCCGCTGATATGTTGTAGAGATTTGAAAGTAAAGAATTGCAAGGAGTGCAATTTAATCCCAAAGTCATTACCTAAATGCTGAGATAGGATGGGGATTACCACCAATGTAAATGAGATATGAGACAGCCAATGGATTAGGGGACCCTTTCTTTAGGATGACTTCAGCAAATAGGCTAAGATAAGGAAATCTTTGTAATTACATGGAGCTACACTGGTCAATTCTGACTTTTAAATACCGAGGCGCTGGAGAAAAGGAAAAACCCTACATATGTTATTCTGTGCAATATTAAGTAATTCCTTTCTGATTCTACAGAATCAATAGAAGAACATCATGCCAAATGAAAAGATGAGGGCTGCCTACATGTCCTTTTGTGACTGGTATCATTCCATCATTTTTGGTAATATCATTTCCAAATTAAATTTTATGGTCCATTACATACTAGCTCAAACACTTTTCTAATGGAATCTTAAATGGAACTGACTTGCTTTGCGTGGGGTTTGTCTCTCAGTTAAGATGTTATTTAGTTCTAATTATCAGATAATGAACTCAGGAAATTTAATTTTTAATATTTATATGTCAAAAGTCCATTGTACTTTGGTTAAAGGCTTTAAATTAAAAATTAACATGGACAGAATACTAATTGAATATTTTTCCTATCTATAAGAGTGAGAAATGAGTTACATAGTTCCCAGATTAGCTTGTTACACTGCAACTGTTTACTTAAAAACTTAATTTAGTCTTCAGAAATAAATCACAAATAAGGAGATCCAGGAAAATGAGCCTGAGAAGCTTTAGGTATACAAGCTTAAAGTGCATGTCTTTATATGCATTGTCTCAGTTTCATACCTGCAAGGTATCACTCAGATGCATATACAAATATCTGGGCATAAACAAAGATTCCAGGTCATAGTGGTGTTTTTTATGGGTGTTCTCTCCATTTACACTTTCTCTGCCCACTTTCACTTCTTATTTTGCTCTCAAAAAGAATGTAAACATGACTTTTAAAATATTCTTTCACATTTCAGAGCAAACCGTCTCAGGAAAAGAGCTGCAGAAATGAGAAAATGGTATTTCTTTGGACTTCAAGGTTTCAACAGTTACCTGTCCAGTTGTGTGTCCTCTCTGAACTCTCTACTGTGGTTACTGGGTTGTGCTGGTAATGAGGAAAACTGAGTTAAATTCTTTCTCCTGTAAGCTGTGAGAACAAGAAAGGACTGTTTCCATACCTTGCTGTTGTAACGGGCCCTGGTAACTGAGCTAAAGCCTCTGCAAAACGACTGAATCTCTCTGCATTCACCTGTGTCTTACTCACATACATACAAGAACAGGGTGAGCAAGCTGAATTTGTTCAGCTGGGAGAAGGGAGGTCTGAGCAGGGATATTATGGCTGATTTCAGCTGCCTAATGAGGGTTGTAGAGAAGACAAACCCTAACTCTTCCCAGAGGTGTGCAGAGAAAGGATGGAAGGCAGCAGGCACAAGTGGTAGCAAGGAAAATTTCAATTAGATATAAGGTTCATAATGATGGTGATCAAAAAATGTAATAGGTTTCTCAGAAAGTCTGTAGAGCATCCATCCTTGGAGATACTCAAAACTTTCTTGGGCAGGGCCCTGAACAAACCTCTCAAACTTCAAAGCCAGCCCCTCTTTGAGTAAGGAGTTGGACCAGGTGACTTCCAAAGGTTCCTTTCTAGTTATTCTGTGATTCAGTTATCTAGGTTATCTAAAAGCTGTCTGAACTTTTTAATGTGTGGGATGTAGACATATACCAGAAAATATCCTTTTTAGAACTCACTTTCAAGAAAACTGGATGTAAAGAGTGTTTTCCAGTGCTATTTACCTAGCTACATATATCAGGTATTGTTATACATGATATATGGGTGCAGATGATGTATCACTCTGCTTTAAGGAGACTGTCATTTATGTGTCAACCACGATTAATTTCCCATCTAACTTCTCTAGTTCTGATTTACCAAACCAGGCTTGTGAGCTTCTTATCAAAGAAAGCCAAAAGATTCTTCTTCACTTCCTCCTCCTGTGACATTAAAAGCAGGAGAAATCTGCTCAGTCAGATTTTGCTGTCAGATCCTCCGAGTGTTGACTTTATGATTATTCTGGGCTCTTTGCTAGAGTTAGTTCTGATTCACAGCCCTTGAACTGAGATTGCAGGTTTTACCCACATGAGCATCCAAAAAGAATTGTTATTGGAAGAGATAGTTATTCAAAAGGTGATTTCCATTGGTTGAATCTAGAGTTTATTTCCTAATGTGGTCTTGGAGTATGCCAAACTTCAAGCCATTCATCATGTCAGACCTTCATCCACCTTGTCCCTTTTGGAAACATGCATTCAACCAACCAGTGTGGCCAGAGCAGAGAGATTTCTGTGAGCAATTTTTCCTGCATTTTGTAGGCCTTGCTTGACATGACTTTAGAAGTCATGCAAGCTGTGTGAAACTATGCAATGTTTATATTTATTAGCTGTGTGTTTATAGTTATAAGGAATGAGAAAATAGTATGTTTATAGTAAGAAAGTCTTGAGAAACTGGAGATAAAGGTACACATGCAGAGTCTCAGAAAACCCCTAAAGGTGGATCAGTAGAAGAGACTTTGCATGCCAAGTATGATCTTAGGCCACGCGGACAGAGCTTCAGATCCAATAAACTCAAAGCATTAGATGCGTGCACAGACTGAGCTATCCAATCACCTTCTTGTAAGCATGTGCCCGGAACAAACTAAACTGTATAAAAGTTAACTCATTTAAATAATAAATTGGACATCGCTGATCATACTGATTGTCTGCATTGTTTCTGAACTCCTGCCATCCACAAGCCAACCCTCAGTCTGCGAATTCCTTTGCATTTGTTGATGTCAGAGCTTCCTGGGAACTTCCTCAAAACCCCTGAAAGGAAGAAATCTGTCTTCTTTTCTGATATCTTCACTGCAAAAGCAAATAGCATAACACTGACACTTACCTGCTCTGCAAATAAGTACACCTGTGGGGCACCACAAACTCTGGACATGTAGGAAGTTGTAATGAATAGACTTGACCCAGAAGGAGTCGGTTTTGATAGGAAGAGCAGATGTACTAGAGACGGGCCAGGATTATTATTGACTCATTTTCTTCTTTCATACCCCACAGCCTTCATGATTCCCTTCTGTTAATTAAAAACAGGACGCTTGGCAGGAGAGCACACAAGCTGAAGAAGTGACACCCTTGGGTTTGCATGAAGCTTCCCACATACAAATATGCTGTGTCCTCACAGGTGCTGGGCTGGGTTTTGTGGGAAGTATCCAGTGCATTATCTGCTGACATGCAAGGATGACACTCTTTAGTAGAGTAACCATTATATTCCTAATGGAAAACTATGTTCAGGTTTATATATATACTGCAATAGGTTGGGATTTTAATGGCAGTCCAATAGTATGAGGTCTGCTCAGAAGCTGTCAGCAAAGCTGGGAGTTCATCTGCCTCTGGTGAGACAGGCAGTGTTGGAAAGAGGGGTCTGATGAGTCTGTCCCATCAGCACAGTATGATGTTCCACTGGTTACTGGGAAATCATGGTTCAGAGAATGTCTTTCCCAAAACAGTAGCTGCAGCAGGGAGTAGGAAGGGATTCTAACTGGTGTCTAAACAGCAGAACATGTGCCCCAAAAGGTCTGCCGCTGTCTTCAGCTTAACCTTGGCTCCACAAAGTCATGCCACACCCTTTTCCTTCCTACCAGCCTGTGGTGATCCTCTCAGAAACTTATCCAGAATTTACAAGGTGTGTTGTGATGGAAGGAGCTACTCAAAACCTTGTTCTTCATTTGCTGTTTTCATATAAAGTGTTACTGATCCTTTGCACACCGACCTTTTCATTTCCGATCTCTTAAAACTTCACCTCTCTGATTTGTGGTGTGCGCCGGAAAATCTGCATCTGTATGGAAGTCCTGTGTGCAGCAATACACTGCAGTCACTCCAAGGCCAAGATAGATGCTTTAACAAACCAACAAATGATCTTTCCATTTCTAACTGATTTGAAAACAATCGCCTTACTGTTGCTTCAGAGAAGAGTGGGTCTTTCACTGTCATGAGGTCACTTTGCAAGTTTTAATTGCTGGGTGCTGTTCTGTCCTTTCGTGGCTTTTAGAGTGATAAATAGCTCACCGGTTCAAAAGCTAGTCTATATAAACAAGCTTATCTCTGCCCATAGTCTTTAATGAAAAATGAGTTGTGAGTATCATTGTTAATCATGGTAATTGTTAATGTTAAGAGGGCTGGTATTATGAGTTTTCCTATTAGGCTTTCAATTCGTTATATAAAATGAGCAATCTAGTAGCCATCTATAGCATTCTAATTTTAATTATCTAGTGGCTTCATTTCAGACCACCCTTTCTTTATTGAGATTAACAAACCCTTTAGCGCAGTAACCAGTGTCTTTGGATGTGATTGGGTGAAGTTACTTGAAATGTTCTATATACAATCATATCATTAAAGATCAACTCATCACACTGTGATGTGCTTCCTTCTGGAAATCACTCTCTCTTTGTTTTGATTTAGTTTACCTGGCATACACTGGAAATTTTACCCCCATTTGTTCAGCTATTTATTAATTTTACATATGTAAAATACAGAGTAAGGACAAACAGCAAGGGCAGATTTCAGGACTAGTCAAGCCTAGAGTCTGTGAGGAAGTTAATGGATGGAAAACAAAAGGACAGAGGAACAATGGATTTAAAACCCACGCTAAAACTTCATGCAACTCCTTTGACAAACAGCAGCAGTGTTTAAAATAATTATGGGCTACAATGTCTAGACAGCAACTCCTAAAAATTTACCATTCTTCAAGCATGTCTCCTTCAGCTGTGTAGGGTAAGGTACATATGAATGTGTCTTCTCTCCATCATTTGAGATACAGGTATTCACTGCAGCAGCATCATGTTCATTTAAATGAATTGAGAGAGTGAGCTGCTTTGAGTAAATCAGTGTATGTCAGTGATGCGGGTCACAGTGGCTGGCACCTCCCATTTTCCTACTTTATATTTACATCATCTATATTATGCTGTAATAAAGTTCTACTTGTAGAAATGAAAAAGATGCAGAAGGTGACATTTAGAGATATTTATTTTAGGGATAGAATGATTTCTTTTATCTCTAAAATAGTTACAAGGTTTCTACAGGAAAGAGAATGAAAAGGCTAGAAAGAATACAGAAAGGAACTGTTTTTGGATCTCCCAGAGGGAACCATTACATTTTTAAGAAATTCTACACAAGCATACAAGGATCTGTTTATCATGTGAGGAAACAGAAAGATGTGGGAGCTGAACATCCCACCAAATGCAGCAGCACTTGGGCATCGAGTTTGTGGATGTTCCCAGTATATCCTGCAGATACAAACTTCCAGGAAGGGCTCTCAGATGTGAATATGCTTAAATAGCTTTTCTAGTAGCATTAAATCATAGAATCATAGAATCAACTGGGTTGGAAGGGACCTCAGAGATCATCAAGTCCAACCCTTGATCCACTACCGCTGTAGTTACCAGACCACGGCACTAAGTGCCACATCCAGTCTCTTTTTAAAAGTCCCCAGGGATGGAGAATCCACTACTTCCCTGGGCAGCCCATTCCATGTTCTAGTACTGGTGAGCTGTTAACCATCTTTGTCATTTGTACATTGAATAATCATTCAGTCATCAAAAGGCTGGTTTGACTTCGATGTTTTCAAAATGTTGAAAGTTGAATAATAGTCTTTCTTCTTGGAGTAATATAAGGTGTTTCACTCAAGGCTGCAAATCCTTTTATTTCTTGGCTGCATTTAGCTGTATAATATGTTTATCTTTTGTTCTCAATGTGAAATAGTTTCTTTAGGTCATAGAATAAGGAGTACCAAACCCTGACTTGAGATCTTTTGTGGTTGTATTTATTTATTATCATTTTACCATGGTAAAAATTATCTTAATGAATTATGAGTGAAATTCAAACAATGACCCAGGAATTTAAAGATGCTCTGCCTTTTCACCCTTCCCTTACTTGGTGTGTTCTGAGTTTTACAGCTCACAGGGTAAGTTGAGTCCTGTTTCTACATATGAGGATATGGCTGTGTTTGAGGGCAGCAGTGACTGCAGCTGATTGTAAAGGACCTGGTTCTTCAAGGTAATGATTTAACTCTCCACTAGCACTGCAGAAAGTCTACAGAAGACATTAGTATTACTCATGACTTATTATAGTGCAAATAATAACCAAGTCTCCTCTTTTTGATGTTGCTGGTTAATGTTCAATATACCTGTTTAATACTCCTATCATGACCTCCAGTGGATTCATTCACTGCACACTGAAATAAGGCCTGACCTTAGGTAGGATGGAAAAGGACTTGGTGCTCTGCAACTCCTGTCAGTCCCAGAGTGCTTGTCAAGGTCATGAGTTAAAGATTGATAGTGTAGTGACTGCACAAGCATTTATATGAGAGGTCACAAACAGGCTTTGGATGTTAGATCCTCTGTTACAGAGAGAATATTGGCCAGAATGCAACGGTAGTTGTCCTCTTTTCAAGAAATGTTAAGGAAATCTGTCCACTGTAATATGTGTTCCTTCTTGAAATATGTTTCAGACTCTTATGAACTTATTTATCTACTGCTCTACAGGTACAGATAGAGCTATACAAGTACTTAATTAAATGGTGACAGTCCTGTATATATTGCAGATAGGTCATATACAAAAAGGCCATATGAAACCTAGGAATTAACTCATGATGCGTCCACCACATTCTAGGCATAACCAACAGCCTGTTCTTCTGCCAAATTGCAATTGCACACTCTTTTTGCAAACAGCCAAATGCACAAATGTAGAATGGGCTGCGTGTTCCTAATATGCAGTGAATTTGGGTGATAAAGCAAATTGTTGTCCATGGTACAGATGATCATAACTCTTTCAAGGGTACTCTCTTTGAGAAACTAATAGTCTTTAATTCTGGTAAGCTTATTTTATTTTAGGTCAAGTGCACCTCTTTTAAAACTATTCTGTTTCCAGCTCTCAGACACTTTAAAAAAGGGAATTTAAATTCACAGATGGTCAAAAGTCAGTATCTCCCAATTAAGGAAGTTTATCTTTGCACATTTTGTCTTATGTCACTGTCTACTTTCAAGAAGATCAGTTGTGACACACAATTTCAAAGATATATTAGCCATATTTCATGTGCACTGTTCAGCTCAGCCTACTCCAAAGTAGTACCAACTCTTTTTCCTTACTGGGTGGTAATGGTGGCTTTCAGCTCTAATTTTCCCTGGGTATTTTGTAGAGTCACCATTTTCCCAACATGCTTTCCTGCATCTGGGTTTGGTTTTGTTTTGTTTTATTTGTTTGTTTGTTTTTAATGTGGCATAAACCAGGAAAATGAGACCAGCTTTAAAAAAATCAATTGTCTGCACCTAACTCCCCTTTAATTTAAGGGAAATTTTTTTAATGGCTCTAGAGATGGTCTGTTTTCACCAGGCTGAAGTCTCAGAAGCTCATGGTTATAGGACATATATTTTTGGACACCAAGTGTTGTAATGCTTCTCCAGTGGGGCAGGTGGGCATGTAAAGTTGGTTCTGGCTGTTTGACAGAACAGAGAGTACGGGGGGACCTCCTGGTTTACTAAATCATATCCATGTCCCAGGCCCCATTTAATCAGTGTATTGAGCTCCTTTTTACAAGTGGTTGATTTAGTTAGCTCAGTTTGTACCTGAGATTTAGAGTAGATTCCTGGCATGTAAAGATTTTCTTCAAATGTCCAACCAGTGAATATCCAGCAACCATGTGCCATGTTTGTCTTACATGAATACTCTGCTTACAACAAAATCCTGATGTCTTTTTATTTCTTTCATTTGATCAACCTGACAGGGAAGATGCTTGAATTCATCTGTCCTGGGTCAGTTTGGCCAGAACTGTACAGAATGCTTCCATTTATGTGATGTACCATCCTGTAGGCCAGTATAGGGACTGTAGGCTTTTCTTCTTCAAGCCACTTCTTCTTGTGATAGAAGAAGAGCATCTCTCATAGAAGGCATCAAAAAAAAGGATCTGCAGAATGATCCTCAGAAGAGCTGAAGGTCATGACATTCAACATGGAAGTGTAAGGACCATATGACAGGTAATGTCCGTGCAACTTCTTCCTGAACTCCTTCTGGGACTTAGATCAAGTAGGTACCCTCATGACAAGAAAGACATGGATTTGCTGGAGCATGTCCAAAGAATGGCAACAAGGGTGGTGAAGAGTCTGGAACACAAGCCTTATGAGGAACGGCTGAAGGAGGTGTGGTTGTTCAGCCTGGAGAAAAGAAGGCTCAGGGAGACCTTTTCCCTCTCTACAACTACCTAAAAGGAGGTTGTAGCCAGGTGGGGGTTGGTCTCCTCCCCAAAAGTGACAGGATGAGAGGAAATGGTTTCAAGTTGCACCAGGAGAGGTTTAGATTGGATATTAGGAAAAATTTCTGCACTGAGGGGGTTGTGAAGCATTGAAACAGGCTGCCCAGGGAAGGGGTGGAATCACTGTCTTTGAGTTATTTAAAAGACATGTAGATGTGGAACTTGGGGACATGGTTTAGTGGTGGACTTGGCAGTGCTGGGTTAACAGTTGGACTCAATGCTCTTGAAGGTTATTTCTAACCTTAGTGATTCTAAGATTATATTCAATGATTGCATGTGATTTAATGTATTTTCCAAATATTTTGTTAATTTATTTTATTTTGGAAGAAATTGTTGACAGTCTAACTCTCCTTAGCCACCCACACACCCACAAGTCTAACTCTCTTCCTGAACGAGGCTTCAATGTCTTGGATCAGGACAGAAGAATCCTGCATCTGAACTAACTCCCTCCTGGCCCTTTGTCCTCTGACAAACCTCTCAGTCTCTCATTCATTACAGATCTCTGATGGAAAATAAAGCCATGTCACCCAGAAGTCTGGTCACAACCAAGCTTTGTAGTTCCAGCCTCTAAGTTACAGAATGTGCTGGATAGGTAATAGAATGGGAATGAAGTAATATTTCAATATTTTCATGCTGCCTGCATTACAATTATGATGTTAATTAATTATCTGCCTGGCAGTTAACACCATGCAGAGGCATGGTTTTGGTCGACTTCATGCTGTTCTGCTAGCAATGAGTAATTAACCTCTCCTCTTCCCTGGGATTCTCTACAAGATGATCAGCGTGTTGATGATATAATTATTATTAATTCAGTTTCTGTGTTTCGTTGACATTGTTAATTACTTGTCGGTAATCAGCTAATGTTTAATCTTCCTTGCTGGATAGCTTCTTGAAAGGCTGCTTGAAATGGTTCAGAGAGGCTTCCCAGCACATTCTCACTCCTCCATTGCATCAAGTGGTGGTCAGACCACAATTCAGAGTAAATTATTTCCTATATACTACAAAGAATCTGCTGAAGTTGAGGAATTTGGGGATCAAATCAAATTGCTGTTTTCACTGTTACAAGCGAGAATATGTAAAGCTGTTGTCAATAAATCAGGGAAACAAGTGGGATCCTTTTGGTGCCAACTTTAAAAATTGATCTCACTTACAGAATTGTCAATATCATTTAAAGAGCAAAATTTAATTTAGTGCTGTTTTTTGTTTTTCGAGGATTAACTGTAAATAACTGCTCATGGCATTTTTACTTGCAGTGAAAGTAAGAAATCTCTTTCCTAGCATTTTCACCACCTATGGAGGCACATGGGTATTGTATGCTGTGCAAAAATTCTGTTAGCAAAAATAGCTTTAGCACAAATTTTAAAGCTAATGCCAAAAGCTGTTCTTTATTTATTTTTTTCCCTGAAAGTGTTGCTTAAATACATATGTCTTAAAATCAGATTAGACTGATCCTTTTTCTCACTTCCATAAACAGAGTGAAAAGTTTAGAAAAGTATTTTCATGAAATAGAAGAGTCAGTGTTACTTTTGCACAACTTTTTATCCACCAACGTTGCTAGTTCATTTTGCTTTAAATTCCTAGGTTGACATTTGTCAGAATACTAAAAGGACTTCAGATTATTGGGGTGGAACAGTAAACAATTACTTGTATTCACTGTGCTCAACTTTGAGACTAGAACTACCCTTGCATTTTTAGGGAAAATATGTATCTTGTAAGTAGAATTACATGAAGAGTCCAGAAGTCCTGATCTCTGGCACAACTGGGCTTAAAGTGATTTATAGGATAAAAACACTTTGGGAAAGTGCAGACAAAGGAAGACCTTGAATACAAAGAAGAAGGTACTTGATAAAGAAGGAAATCATACATTTTTCTGTATCTGGTACTGATAAGTCTTGGTGGTAGAATGTTACTCAGTGTGCAGTATTTTATTTCAAGAAATGGACTGAAATTTCAGAGAACCAGAATGATGTGAGAATATATGTCCCATAAGGAAAGAGTTAATTAATTGAGCTTTTCAGTCTAAAGCAGAGAAGGTAACAGCCTTATATTTGCTAGGCTTCTGCAAAGATAGAGCTCTCCCAAGGCTGTGTCTATGAAGCCTAAAATAAAGAGAAACATGATAACACTGCAGCCAGAGACTAGGATTAGATGGCCAGAAAGTTTCCAAGAGCAAGAAGAGGCAGAGAAGCAGAGCCAGAAGATGCCAGGAGTTAAACTGGCCCAAGGAAAATGGAAGCAGAGCTGAGGAACAGGAATAAGGAAAGGTTAAAAAGAAGAAGGGAGAAACACCAAACTGGGTAGAGTTCCCACAAGTAAAGGAAAATGTGTCTGAGGTGATGAGAGGACGCTTAAGCAGAGAGAGTAGTGGGATGAGGAGCAGCAGTGAAAGAGAATCCTATAAGAGGAGCAAGAGATGGGGGAAGAAATAGTGCAGGCAAGCACGTTGGGAATAAAGAAGCAGTTTGGGAAATGATAAAGAAGTAGGAGTTAGAAGAGAAGGACAAATACAAGGTAGGAATAAGGGACTTGGTTTTATTTCAGCTGCAGTTGCACAGCAGAGGCTGTAAGCAGTTCAGTGGAGATCCTTCCAATGCCAATTTAATTCTAAGTCTTAACTGCTTTGCTCTGCAAGAATTTAATGCCAAAAAATCTGCTTTTTCCTGAGATTATCCTCAAGTTTTGCTTTGAACCTCAAGTTTGGAAAAGCTGGAGCAAAACTCAACTGCTGCCTCTACTTTATACCTAACTTTCGACTGAAACTCTGCAAAATGCTTCTACATTATACTAATGTTTTATTTGAAATCACAGTCTCTCCTGTGTCAAGTTGAAAATTCTATAGGTGTACCAATCCCAAACCAGCTTAAACCCATATAAAATTTGGGACCAAGAAGTGCCATAAATCTCAGAATATGTAATCATTTTTCTTTCTGGAAGTTTCAACATCACTTTTAAACTCTAAGGGTAAATGTCCACTTTCCCTTTGCAAAGCACATGGCAAAGCCTAGTTGTACCAATATAACTTAGCAGGCTTCTGTAACACAGAGCTCCACACTTGAAGGGGAAACAAAACATTTTTTATTTTCTAAGTTTCACATAGAGGTAATATAAATGAGTATGCAGATTGTGGAATGGTTCATATTTTACATGTTCAAGCTCTGGTAATAGGTGTGGGCAATATGAATTGTGCTTATGTACTGAACAAGCCTAGCTACAAAGCCTGCCTTTGATAACACTCCTCATTTTGTAAGCTGTATGACATGTCAATTTACTGGTTTTGCTTTGGAGACTGAGAATGTTGGATTGAAGCTTCAAGATCAAAACAAAGGTTAAAACAGAAGAACTGCTGATTTCTTTTTTTCCCAGGTGTAAATATCCTCACGTATCAGAGGGTGACACCCTGTATTATCTGGAAATAGAGACTCCTGTTGTACATTCCTTTTACAGAGGGAGGATGGTTCGGTTGTTACGGTTTTGTCTTCAATGTGGACGGCATGGGTTTAATTCCTCATGCTGCTGCAAACATTGTGGATGACCTTGGGAAAAATGTTCAGACCCAGATCCTCAACAGTACTTAGATGTCTTGTGTTTGTGGTGCTGCTGTGATCTGAAAAAGTCTGAATTTGAAATGAATCTGTTTAATGAACTCTCAAAAACACCTTCATGCAGGCAAAGCACAAGCTATTAGGTCATCCACTATCTCTGGGCTTCTACTACATCTTTGAATGTTTATTCAGTGCTTGCTATGGATGGTGCCTAACTAGTCAGGTAAGTCACACGATGTATCTGTTTTCTTGTGTGATGATTCCACACTGAGTATTGAATACTGGTTTCTTTACGAGTATAATTTTAAGATAAGAGTATAAAGAAGTGGCATCTGGCCATTATCCCAAGTATTTATGTGGGTACAAAAGCATTTTAAGACCAGAATTCCAATCCAAAATTACTAAAACTAGGCTTGCAAAAGAAGCCGCTTGGGTGTCAGTCAAAAACAGGGCAAAGAGTTTTGCAGCATTTCTCCGCGTTCTGCAGAAGGCAGTGCAGTGGCACAAGCTGATTGAAAGTGAGAAGCAGCAACCCATCAGGAGCAAAAATCCTATTTTCTCCAAGAGCAGTGTAAATGTGGCACTGCCCCAAGAAGGCAAGGGTTTTCCTTTAGATCTGCAAGTGATTTGCTGGGAACAGGGGCTTTACCAGCAGTGATGTGGAAGAAATGGGAACCAGCTTTGGTTGTTGCACAGAGTTCACATCAGAGGTAGTGATGGTCATTCCAGAGTACAGAAGAGTCCCTGTCTTCTTATGTTCTCAAACTTGCCCACTTTTGGTGTTTGGCCTAAGAGCTGAAAGAGGTTTAGCTTAACTCTCCAATCTCTTAAAACTACCTCCTTGCCCCCCTTCCACTGTATGACATTATCAGGATAACATGCAAAAGAAAAAGGTTTGACATCACATTTATTCCTGTGTAGTGAATTCAAGGTCAGTATGAGCTATTGTCAATTGCTGCCTGAGTATGTTATTTAAATAACTGTATTCAAAGTCCAATGAAATAGATTTCCCACAAACAAGCTCTAGAAATAGTTTTTACAAAATTCAGTTCCTGCTAATTAAACAAAGAACTCCCTAGGAATTTAAAACCCAAATTAACTTGTTTACACAATACAATGTCAGATAGTAATAAAAAGCCTCAATATTGTCAATAAAAATATATTGAAGGTTCAGCTAAGAAGACTTCTGTTTTGTTTTTGTTTTTTTTTTTTAAATCTAGTTGTGATATGGTCTGTGTTTTGGTTACACGAGAAGAATCTAATACCAGTAGTAAGTCGTAGTTTTCAAAGATTTTTAAAATGTCTCTTGTTCTAAGTTATAACCTTAGAAATGAGACACTGAGAGTTGATCTGTGCATTTGACCCTCTATTACTGCAACTGTATCCACCTTACCCAGTTTAACACAGGCAGGGTCATTGTCATTCCCTCTTCAGTGTAGTCTACACTACAAGAAGGTTTCAGCTCTATTTATGTAGCTTTTACCAACATAGCTTATGGTGCACCCCAGGGGATATATAGTTCTTTATCAGTATAACTGCATCTACACTGGGGCCTTGAGTACAGAAAAAAAAGCACTTCCTTCCGATCATCAGAGGAGTTATTTCACCTAATTTCACTCTATTCACATAAATTAGGCTGAGGTGCTGTCATTTCTCTAGGACATTGCAAAAGCAACTCCTAGAGAGAGTGGAGATGGGCGCTGGCTTTGGAACTGTCCTTGGTCCTGATAATAGATACGAAATAAAGTGTTTGACTCTCAAGAGTTCAGGGTGTTTGGTAGCTGAAACAACTTTATTTATTGTATATATCTTTATGGCTTGTGTGTAAATCATGACATTTAGCATTGCTGGAGTAATTGTGGGATGGTATGACGCCTACTTTAGGTAAGAAGGGTGTTTTCGGTAGAAAAACTTAAAACCCATCAATGCGTCACAAAGAATATACTTCTGCTTTGAGCTGCAGGTTGTTCCATCGATTACAAGTTGTTGCAAACACTTTTCACTGCTGAAGCAGAAATAATGTTCAAAGTAGGCACAAGGGATTGGCAGCAATCTGCTGGGTCGCTCCCTCTGCTCACATGGGCACACTATACTGTCCTTAAATTGATCAAGACTCACGTGAAACCACTTAGGTTTCCTGTTCCCAGCTCCCCTAATAGAACTCACCTACTGGAGGAGTATTCCTGAACTTCATCATTTCACTAATCTGAAACATTCTCATAATTTCCAGACAAAAATTATGATTGATCAGTTTATATCCATATATTCCAAGCCAGGGTAATTTCTGAGCTCAAGTATTCTGTTTGCCCTGTGGTGTGACCCTAATGAAATTTGTATTATGCTGTTCTTATATGATTGCTCTTTCCCTTTCTTCAGAGCCATGAAAATTAGAGTCTTCAGGTTTTAATTTTGAGAGAAGTTTTGGGTGATGTGTATTCTGACTCTGATGGCTTTTAGAGTGTTAAATATCACATGAATATTGCAAATAAAAACAAGGAGATCAAGGTTAAAAGTTACAAACAAAATTAAGTGATTTAAGGGAAAATCTAGCTTAATCTTGCTGGTTCTGGTTAAGAAGTTTGGGCTGTTTTATTTATAGGAGAAGCAGAAGAAAAGGGAAAATTTAATCTGAGAAGGGAATAGTCACACTTGCTGCCTACCTCTGCATGGGTTTATGGTGTGAGAGTAGAATTCCTTTTGAATGAAGATTTGATGGCAAATCTTCATCTTTTTCCCTGGGTGTATCACCAGCACAGTATCAAGACTGGGGAGAAACCATGATGTTTTTGGAGGAGAAGCTGATAATGGCTTAGACTGCTGGCTGAGGAGAACCAAGGGATGTTATTGCAGTAGGACACTGGACAGAGGGAGCCAAGTAAAAGAAGTCTTTAAAGTCAAAAAAGTTGCTGTTGGGCATATGAGTGAAAAGGAAAGGGGTGACTATAATAAAACAGCAGGTCTTCTTAATGGGCGGTGGCCAGGATGAAGGGAAAAAGAGCATGGAATAGTCAAGTGAAGAGACGGTGATGTTTGGATGAGAGTTTTAGCTGGATGGAGAGCCTGAAAGATGTTGTTAGATACATGTGGAATATAGCAGATGTTCAGATATTGCCTGACCACCTGCCTTCGAGCACGTGGGCTGAATCTATGGTCTGACCTTCCTTTTGTGGCTGAAGGTGTGACTGAACTGGGTTCACTTCTGTTCTCCTATCTGCAAATGCAATGAGCTGTGTGCAGGTTTTGGTCAGGGCAGGGAAACGTTTTCAAAAAAAGTTTAAAGCTTATTTAATTCCCATTACAAAATAGGAAAAACAATGAAGGGTAAGGTGCATTAATTATTGGCTGCAGGCATCTGAGGAGGGCACTCAGAGATTTCATCTACTCAGCTGCAAAATAGGTTAAGATTATTATCCCCATCTCACAAGTGGGGTCTGAACCTCAAGGTCACACAATATGTCAGTAACAGAGTCAAATAAAAAAACATCCAGCAAGCTCTTGCTCTAACCACAAGCCAAGCACTACCACACTCAATATGGTATATAGATAGCATATTGTAAATTCCTGTGAAAAGAAACTGTGGCTTTATTACTTCAATAATCTCAAAATCTAATTCTGATTTTGCTGGTATGGTGTCAGTGCTATGAATCTATCTCATCCAAGACAGTTTCTTTTCAATTTTTCAATCTGGCTTGTCTAGGCAGACAGGGTGACATTTCTCCTTGTTTTGTTCTTTTTTTTTTTTTTTCTATTTCTTTACCTCTGTCACAACCCTCTAAAACAATACTTTAGAAAATGACAGAGAAGCAGTGTTTGTAAAATGTCATGATCACAAACAATCAGAGTGATTGCATGCTACATTTATCGTACATCAATGTCCCCTGCCATCAACTGCTGCTTGAGACTACACAAGTCCACAAAGTGAAGTGGGACTTGCTCTTAAAGTGAGTTGTCTTAACAACTTTTTGCAGGCCCTTGTTTTTGCAGTAGAGCTGAGCTAATTATTTAAATCCTGTATTATCAACTCTCACTTTGTAATTCAGTGAGTTGTTTGTAGTTGTTTTCAATTATTTGCAAAACATTTTTGTCAAGCCTTATCATCTGCTTTGACAATTCATTACTGAAGTTGTCTGAGCCCTGTGACGTGATTCTCTTTCTGCTTCTAGACTGGATGTACTGGCTTTTTTAAAAAAGGAAGAGTAATGAATTGCTAAATTTGCTAAATTTGAAGACAAAATATCAGCTAATTTGCTGTTAGTTTCCCAAATTAGCTGTGTCAGTCAGAATCTGTGGGAATAACAAACAACAAATCTCCCAAATCAAATAAATCACCCTCCTTACTTTCACTCACAAAAATACAAACAAATCCATCAAAATTGCCATCTGCTCAGGCATTTTAGCATAGCTGGTGTCCATGATGTTTTTTTCAGGCCAGCCATAAGTCCTATCTAAGATTTCCATTGCATTTTTAAGGCAAAGAATCAAAGAATAAAGAAAATGACAACTTAAATATGTGGCACTGCTTCTTCCTGTGGTATTTTAAATATATGGGGATACTTCTCTTTGTGGCATATTATACCTGTAGCCTTTATATTGCTCCACTGGCACATATGATTTCAGAAGTAAATGAAAAGGTTGATTGTGATCTACATAGCTCACTGCAATTTAGCCCCAACTCTCTTGGAGAAAAGTTTCACTCCGTGTAGGCTCAATATTCAAGAGCAGTGGGGATGTTGCTGCTGGAATTGTTGGGCTGATCTTTGGCACTGGAAAATTTCCAGTGATGGCTTCTTCCTGTGATAATATGTTTCTGCCTCAGGCCTGGTAAAATGTTCAGGGATGCACTCAATTCTAGGTGCTCAAATTTAGCCAGGGGAACCTGTGTTTGGAGACAGGTGGAAGAGGCTTGATTTCTCAGAGGGGTCACCACTGGGTTGCAGCTGAATAGAGGGTTAACACACTGGGAGCCAAGGTATCACCAAAGTTTGTTTCACATAGGACTCCACTCTCATTTCAACAGCACAGAGACCTCCAGCATAGACCACAGCCTCAACCAGTTCCCATCTAGGTGTTGCAACATCCTGCAGTCTTGGGAAAGGAACATGCTTCTCAGCCGTGGCAATGAATTTGTGTCAGTGATTCAAATCCTGCTCCTTGTGCTCTGGAATGCTTAGGTTGATTTAACTGCAGGTGCTCTCAGGAAAGATCCAGCCTGGAAAATGGACATTTTTGCACAAAAATCCAGAACTCTCTCTTATATTTGTGTTACAAAAATCCCAGTAGATGCATTTCTACAATTATTCTCCTAGAAAGACTAACACAGTAACGACGTCAACTTGAAACTTGCATCTGTCCTGTGATAAATACCTTGAAAAAAGCCTTATCTTTGGATTCATATTTGTGCCCTTAATTGCAATCAATATAGTGTGTAACAATTTGATTCCTGCATATACTGCATTATCTAGTGTAAGAATAAACTACAGTGCAGATTATGCAAATGCTGTTATATAAGGGCAGCAGTTACTGCAGTGTCTTCCCTGGTATATATCAGTGTACTGTGGCAATTAAACAGTATAGTGAAGCCATAGCAATTACCATTCTAAATTATAATAAGCAATTCAATATACACTATAGGATAAATCATTTCCTTATAGCAACCACTGTATACGTGCTTCGGTTTTTATTCTAAAGCCCTTATTACTTGTCATCTGAACACTGTGCCAGGTGATTTATACTGAGTGCTTGTACTTTCAATGCATATTTATTATATGACTTTTGGAAAAAAATGCTCATAATGGTTATAACTGTGTTAACTTACTATCAGTTTGCAGCGGTATCCTAAGAAAAGAAATTGATGGTCTAGTGGGAAGGAGAGGTACCCTTTGAATTTTATTTTTTTTTCAAGAACCCACCCAGAACTAGACATAATCTTCATATAATCTGAATCTTAATGAAGCTAACTCCTCATAATTTTAGGGGATTTAATTCAGAATTAAACACATAAACTACTAAGCTGAATTCTATTCAATTTTAGAATCAGCTTTCTTTCTAGCTAGTAAACAGATTCCCACTAAAACTTGTGCATGATTTTAATTACAGATAAGTTTCTCTTTAAAGGCCACAGCATTCATGCTCAGGTTGCTAAGCTGAATTCAATACATCTATATGTTAAAGGTAGCAAGCTAATGTGTAAACAGGGAAAATATTGGAACCAATTGCTGTTAATTTGGTTTTGATCAATTCGCATTGACTGCACTTTACATGCAAATGAGAAGTGTGTTGGATTATTCCATCTGAAAAGAGCTTAGATACTGAACTCTTTTTAAAAATAAAAAAAAGAATAAATGAAACTGGAAAAACAGAAGGTGGAAAAGCCTGTGTTCAAAGAGAAGCAAAGAATTACTGAAAACATACATGTTAGTGTGGCTTAATACAGATTTATGGAGCTCTTGTGTAGGGACTCAAGACAGCAAATTCTGGATCTTACTTAGAGTATTATAATTTCTTATGTGTTAAGACTATTAAAAATTGATTGCCTCATTTAAAATAGTTTTGAAAACTTTGCATGAACCAGGTAAATGTGGAAAAGCAAGTATAATGTGAAGACAGACAGAAAGAAAAAAGAATAAATGTGGAAGTTGCCATTTGGTAGCATCAGATCTCAACAAAAAAATTCTGGATATCAGGCCAAGAATATGTGCTCTTCTTTAGCTTTACAAATGTCTGTAATCTGCAGTAGGGAAAATATTTTGCATTAATGGCACCACAGAAGAAGAGGGTGAATGGACTGCAGTGATCACAAAGTAGTTGTAGGTCAGTGATGCATTTGATCCACTCTCCTACCCAGAAAAATCATTCCATCTGACTTACAATGAATGATGTAGGTAGAGAAATACCTGTTGGAGCACAAAGGAGAGCAACAGAGAATGTGTGTAATGCTGCTGGCAGTAGTGCTGTTGAGCACTGTGGCACTCAAAGCCAGGGAGCTGTTTACATCCCATTGACTTCAAGAGCACTTTAAGACACGTGAAGACACTTTCTTGAACAAGAATGCTTTCTTCAGTACTAATATTACCTTTAATGACCCCAAAAGGAAGTAACCTAGGTTGTGAGGAGTTGTGAAAACCAAGAAGGGTATAGCTATACATACTGGATACATTAGAAACATGACGGGAAATTCACAAATGAGATGAAGTCTTGAAAAATGAATAATTTGACACTAACTCAGAAGGGAAAATATCCAAAGCAGATCTCAGCTCAGAAGAAGAAAGCTGGAAAGTAATAATTACCCTGAAGTATACCCAGGAATGATAACTTACATTAGACATGAAGAAGTAGTGTTCCTAGAAGCACATGGGTTTCAGCGTGGTATTTCTGCCCATGGTGAAATAGGGGAGTTCCACGTTCCACTTAAAAACCTGTAAAAAGAAAACACTCAGCCACTGATGGTGTAAGAAAGCTGGTGGGTTGCATGGCTCAGCCTGCAGCTTCAGCATTATCTCATATGGAGCAGGAACTTTGCTTGGGATCAAGATTGTAGCTGTAATCAATAAACAACCGATTCAACTGGTAAGGGCGCAAAATAAATACATTCACTGTGTTTCAGTTATTATTGCTAACTTCCAAAATGCCACCCACCCACCTCAAAAGGTCAGAGATCTGTAAAAGGTGAGACCTTTTCCCATCACACCCTTCTTTTCAATAGCTTCAGGTGTGAGGGAAGACTCAGTTATGAGAATAAGACTGGATTATTTTGAGTGTATCAGCAAATGTCCAAGTCAGTTCAAATATTCTTGAAACACGTGGTTAAAAAAAACTTAGGGAACTGAACTATTAAGTTATTTTTTGTCCTCCCTGTGGTTTTTACTTAAAAGTCTTATGGGATTTTTGCTTTCTTTATGCTGACAGTGTGCAAGTTCATAAGTTTCTGGCTGATTTTTCTGGGCTTATATTCAGGTGGTATATCCCAATGAATATTGTATTGATAGCTCTGAGCACTAAATTCCATTTAGCTATAAAACAGGCATAGTTTAAACAATGCAAACTGCAAGATTGGATCATGCCTCTGTGTGTCAACTCTGATATACAGTTTCTATCTCTTTGCATGAGAGGAAGAATTCATCTCTGTCATCTTGAGCACTCTGCTAAGGCTGCTGGCAAGGCAGCTGCTGACTTTTGTCTTATGATGCAGGTTTTTGTCTGCTGACCTAGACCATAACCCTCAAAATTCACAGGCAAGTCTATTAAGGCTTCTCTTGGGATACGTATGATGCAATAGCGACTCTTTTTTATGTTTGCAACACTGAACACTTCCAGAATGGCTTTCAAGTTTGAGGCAAAATTACCAGCATCTTAGGACATGGGAGAGCTTGCATAACTTCAAAAGAATGTTTCCATGAAATACCGAGATCTTACTTGATGATGGGTCTACATGGCATTACACTGGGCTCTGGAGACATCCTTGAGACTCTTTCAGATGCCTCATTATATTGAATTTCTTGGGTGAAAATGCTCTCTCCTAAGGTTTTTTAGGTTTCCATAGGCTCACAAAGCAGAGGATAAGCACAAAAGCAAAGGGCCTGTCTTGTTGAATCTCTATTCATTCCATTGCTTCAGACGAAAGGTCCTTGTGGTGGCTGTCCATGTAGGTGCTGATGAGTTATTATTGTGCTCAGTAACTTTCCAAGACTCAGATGCCAGAGAGGGATCTGGCTTTGGAGTGTAAGTCCTAACTAAATGCTATTGTGTAAAATGAACTTTCTTACGACATAAAGGGATGTCCCAATCATTCTAGAACTTTCTTAAGATATAATTCACAATATTTTCTTTCACAAGAAAGATATTATGGTAGTTACACTGAAAACTTGTTGTTGATATACTCCAGAATTTGGACTCCTTATAAACTCCTTAGTATATCCCTTATCTGCGATATACTAAATGTTCACGTGGGCTTGCAGATTCCTTTGGAGATGTGTCCTGTTTGTGACTTTTGTGCCATGTCATGGATACTCATTCTCCAAGCTTGCTGAGCTAGCTGTCTGTTTGTTGGACAACCTTTTTGGTCCAGTTCGTGCCTGACCTACTTTGTGAATTTTGAAGGAACTGTTAGCTGATCCATCCTCAGCTGGACTTAGCTGGGATGATAATTCCTGGGCTGGCCCAGAAATCCCCTCTGTCTCTTATGATAGTATTTCTTTTCATCAAATGTGGTCTCAGTTGCTTGTTCTGTGAGACAATAACTTCTGAAACCTCTAATCGTAAAATGACCTTTACTTTGCCGTACTTTTTTATTTTCCATCTGCAAGTTCTTAGCTCCAATGGCAGATTTTAACAGTACCAGCAGTCTTGGTTCTTTTTTGCTCTTTTTTAATTGCCATTGTTTTTTCTTTCTCTGCTAATGTCATCCTCTCTTATCACATGTTTCCTCATGGACTCGTATCTGGATTAAAGATAATGGGAAGTTCAACTTTCTTTTGGGTTGACAGTCTGCCTCACCTTTTGCTGGAGCAATGATTAGTTGATCTGAGCTAGTGGTCAATCATCTCTTATGCTGTGTTCACACCACAGGTACCTGGTAAATATAGTCAAGAAATGTGGATTATGACTGCTTGCAACACGTCTGTGGCATTTGGCATAGGGTGTGCTATTCCAGATTCTGCTTTTTTGTGGATGCTGGCCTTCAGCCCTCAGTCTTTCCCCTGGCATAGGTCCCTTGGATCTTAGTATTTTGCATTCCTTTGTTGTTTGTCTGGTCCCAGAAGGCTTCGATCTGGACTAGGTAATATCCTTGTGTAAAAAAATTCTCATCTTTTGGTCTAAGAGCAATTCTAGTTTTATGCCGTACTTGTTCACAGTGTATTGTGTCCTTTTGCCCTGGAGTCACATCCCACTTTGATTTTCATGGCCAAAAATGGGTTAGGCCTTGCACAATTTGTCTTTTTTGCCTAAATCAATTGGGCATGTTTTTCTTTCTGTTTTTGCCTTTTTTTTTGTTCTATTTCTCTTAGATTCTATGAGACAGATTTTGTTTTCATTACCTGCACAACTACTAAAAACATAACCAGGAGCTGAATCAGCAATTAGTGACTCCCTCTCTTTTCCTACTATATGGTGCTTATAGATGCAGCCTGTTGGCCCTGCACTTTTTTCCTTCAAAGGCTCATCTTTGACCAGTGTCATTGTTCCAGTATTGTTGCTTGGGGTTTTTTTTCAGTTGACTTTGCTATTTTTTGGGTGCAGTTTTCCTTCACACAAAGACCTTCTTAAAATGACTGCTGTTTAAAGGGCGATTTATTTATAACTATTTTATTTCTAGGTGGACTGGGGGAGTAGGTTGTCTTATATTGCCAGTGTCATTTAAAATAACAGTAGTATAAAGCAGAATAAGGTGTTTTAATTTTTAGCGACATTTATTGTATTTTTGAATACATTACGCCTTTGGTGAAACTCTTGTTCCATTAATAGAATGTTTTCTTATTTCTTCCCCCTCTCATAAAAGTTTACTTACAATAATTTTGTAAAGCTAACTGCAAAATATGGGTTCCAGGCCTTGAAGATCTTTTCTGGTGTTCTTTTAAGAACGAATCTACTGTAGGTATGTGATTTTTCACTGGTAAATGAAAATGCCAGGAACTTACTGTATGTTACTACAACTTTGTCTGTAATAACTTTAAATCCCATTATGATAATCTCATTTTACAGCATGCTTTGGTCCCAAGATCAATAAATCAAGAGAATAGCATGCCAGTTACTATCCTTGGACACTAAGATTTCAGAGAAAATGCAGCAGTTTTACACATAAGGCAGCAGAGAATGAGGTTTTTAAGCCCTTGGTCATTCACTGGGGCTCCCTGGCTTCCTGTGTAATATGTAATAAGTAATTTGAATTTATTTACACTGAATGCTTTACCTGTGGTTGTACCAGGGAAGAAGAAGAAGAAGAGGAAATATATGAAGAAATTGCAGCCTCTGTTGGGGTAGTTGTAGTCTCCAGAGCCTGGACATGCTTCAGCATGTTCCATGTTTTATATAATGCAGTAGCCCCTCCATGGGAATTCAGAATGGTGCATGAGATTCTCTCCAACACTAAAGATGGTGTAAAATATAGATAAAGAAAACAACAAAAAATAGAGCTATGGAAGGTCATCTGTCATACTCATTCTCCATAAACTTGTTAGATTTTTAAATGTCTTATGGCCTTTCTTCATCTTTTAAGTTTTTTATCTGATAGAGAAGTGAATTCCAGAACCATGCAAAATCCTGCTTGAATTTCAGACTCTCTGACATGCAAACCCCTAGACCTGTCAACTGTTGTTCCAAAGCAAAATACTTTCCAGCCTCTCTTCAATACATAAGGATTTACCTGCTCCATGAACTGACTGCAATTTACTTACCTCATGTAGAAAACCACTGTGGAGAAGGGTATTTTGATCACTCTAATAAGCAGAATCAGCATGGCATCATGAAGGGCTGCTCTGAAGCACCAGGATAATTTTCAATGCATAGAATTAATACTGGCAAAAGTAGTAAAAAAAGATTACTAGAATGAACCTGAAGCTGCAGTGCCTTCTTGAGGGTTATCAGTGTGGAAGATTTGTTTGCTTGTATTTCAGTGCTGATTCCAAACCTTGGGTGGGTTCAAGAGATTGAGGTGAATAAATAATTCATAATGTTTTTCTTATTTAGCTGGTTTGATTCTGTGCCAACTGGGCATAACTATGCAACTGATGAAAATATATCTCCATCAGAAACTTGGAAAACTTAAAGAAAGAAAAGAGAATACAATGTTTGAGGTAAATCCAGGCAAAGCAGCTTTATTCCCTGAGTGTCAAACTGTTAGCTTTAAGTTTGTTTTGATCAAAAATCAAGGTTTTAGTTACATTTCCAAATTTAGACTTTGTAAAAACAAGCACTTTAATCCTTGAAGCAGATCAAAATATTTTGGGATTTAGGAGTTTTTCTCACTCAATTTACAATGACATCAGGTATTTTTACATTTTAAAATCCCGCTTACAATATCAGCAGCTCAAACATTCCAACACTGTGTGTTTGAAAGTGAAAAGATCAGTAAAACTAAAGCTGATGTTATGGACGCTTTTTCTTTGACAAAACTGAGGGACTTGTGTGAAGCAATAGGAAGATCTGAGAGAATGTAGCACTGTATATTGGGTTTTCATAATTTCAAATAAATTAGTCTAATAAGTTTTCTTATCTCTCTTAAAAGAAAAGTAAGAGCATAGAGTATCTTTCAGAATTTATCCCCAATTATGAGGAATAGTTTGAAGGTTGTACCTGAGAATAAAGGAATCTGGCTCTCCTTTCTTAGGTGGTCTGCAGACCACCTGCTGCTGTAAGCTTGAGACAAGCTTTGGCTCTGGCTTCTGAAATTAATTATTCCTTCCACACCACAGGCAAACATCTTTGTTACAGGACTGTAACTGTAATAGCAGTTACAGGACTGCTTTTTCCTCAAAGACTGTCTGTTTACAACTTTTTGGATTGGCTTTGTTACCCCATCACAGATTTATTCATACTAAAATCTCAGTTACATAATATAGTATTGCTGTGAAAGCTGTATGAAATATTCAAAGTAAAAAGCAAAGTCAGCACCTTGGTGAGGCTTCCCAGGTGAGACCTTTGATTGCAAATTGAAAATGTAGACTGTGTCTACAGAAACAGTCATTCTCAAAACACTTTAAAGTAAACCTGGGTGATTTGTGCTCTCATGTTCAACCCTGTGAAATGTTCTGTTCCTAACGGCTCAAGTATGAAATTTGGTAAGAGACAAGAAAGGCAATTTTAGACAGATCATCCTGGCTCAAATTAAATGAGCACAAATTTGTGGATGAAGGTCACTGTTGTAGTTCTCTCAGCAGTGTGGAGAAACTGTGTGAAGGGGGGGTATTTATGGAGGAAAACACATCCCAACCTGATTCAAATATATAAACATCATTTGCTTAAGAAGTGTTGTGATAGAATGGAACTGCCCTCTCACACTGCCTTCCCTTCTCCCTCCCATAGAGCAGAATTCTAGACTGCCTACACTGGATACCTGGCTGTCAGATGGCTCATGCTGGCAGGGTGGGACGGCTGCATCTGGAGCGCTTTGTCAACAGCCACAAGTAATACACAGCATGCAAAGCGTGATAAGTAACTTACTTGTGCATTCCTGTATTGGGGAATGTGGGAAAGGGACCATCCCATAGTTACTGATGAAAGAATAGCCATCGCAAAAAAATCAGGTATGCTGTCTTGTGTCTTTGTCTCCCAGAGCTTCATCTTTGAAGCTGATACCTCACCTGATTGTCCTTAGGGACGATGCCTACAAAATAGTCCCAAAACTCAACTTATCTGTCTCAACTTATTGCTCATCTGCTGGGGAACATGAGCTGAACCTGGACAGCAAAATGACCCACAATTTATACTGTGCCTCTTTTGGCTTCCCAGAGGAACTAGCTTTAACATTCGACAAAATCAGTGTAGCAGCTAGTTGTATGAAGCAGAAACACCAAGACCAATTTTAGACTATAGTGATGAGGTTTAAATGTTCTCAAAATACCATTAAATGCTTACTTTTCCCTAATATACTAGGAAAAAAATATAGACTTGAATGCTGTTGTTAGTTTATATGGTGAAATTGATAACAATAATCCATTGAAGGATATGTCCATGCCAAATCCTTTTGTAGAGAGTTTTCACTTCTTTTTTTTCCAATTACAGATTTTCGCTCTTCTAATAGATTAAGAAAAGCTTGGATTCCTTAATAGGTGTCTGCACAGCATGTGGCCTTGACAGAGCTAAGAACACCAATTGCTATGTTTTTAAAATGGAATGGTTTGTAAATTGTAAGATTAACCCTAATTTTAATATAATTTTTTTTGCAAGTATTGGTTTGATAGCTCACAATAACGTGTAAATGTTAAATTAAGCTGAGCTATTTGGTTTTGTCCTGGCATAATTTCACAAAGTATAAAACCATTTTTGTAACAGCATGGGACTAACACACTGAATATCTTTCCATGTAGAGCCAGAAAAGGGCAAGTCGGGAAAGAAGTCTGTGAAGATTTTTGTAATGGAATAAGCTTAAAAGTAAAATTTCATGCCAAGCAATTTGCACTGTAGTTTTCAGCTGCATGCCTTAGTTGTAAATGAAACTTGTTTTCAAGTCTTTTCATAGAATAATAGAATTGCAGAATAGTTAGTGTTGAAAAGGACCTTAAGGTTCATCTAGTTCCAACACTCCTGCTGTGGGCAGGGACACCTTCCTCTAGACCAGATTGCACAAAACCCCATCCAACCTGGCCTTGGGCACTTCCAGGGGAGGGGTAATTTTGAGTAATCTACTGTGCTTATTACAGCACACAATCAATGTGTTCTCACACGTACATGCAGATGTAGGTGACCATGCACAGGGGCATACACCGTTATGTCACTTCATTTATACTTTATTTTCTACATCAAGAAGGTGAAATTAAAAAAAAAATCTTTATCCTGAGGAGACAGTGATGTGGGGGAACTTCAAAAGTTCAGGAACTTTTGGTCTTCTTTGGGGCAATTTTACTGCTTTTGTTTTCTTTTCAGAATTACTTCACTGTGTTGACACTGGATTGAGTATGCTCTGGAAGCAACTCTGGCTGGTGGCATCCCTCAGGCCACTTTTTCCTTCTTAAATATCAGGTTATGACTCCCATTTCAGGAAAAGCTTACAGGTACAAGTAATCTGCAGTGCTGATTGTTTGTATCCCATGAATGTGGCAGAATTAATCTTTCAGCTGAACAGTGCATCAATGAATCCTTCCACTACCTTCATCTTCAGGCAGACTCAGCTGCATCCCTATAAGTAGCCATTGTACTCTTCAGCTTCAGAAAATACACTGTTTATATTGGTACTGCATATGTGCAGCCCCAGTTCAAGTCTGCTGTGTGTGAGACAGCAATAGAGGGATGCAACAGGGGAGTGTGAGTGAGAGCATAGACTGATTTTGCTCATGGGGGTTTAGGGAAATCTGAAGTTGTCCCAAATATCACAGGCATGTTTCTTAGTCAGGAACAGATGTCAGCGGATTCATCCCATAAAAGAGAGGTGCATAGGCAGACAGTGCCAACTATTTGTTTGTAACTGACTTTTTTTTATGCACAATAGCCTTTGTGTGTATTGCTGTCCCAGAAGAACAGATTAGAGGACTGTTGATATCAGGGACTCCTCACCTTACTGACCTGGGCTTGGTGAAGTTCAGTGACTGGGAAGTGAGGTTAGAGTTTCAGTATGCAATGCCCTAGCTGTTGAAGATTAAATGCTGGAAAAACCAGTATGGCATCAGCATGACTGTTGAATCCTGAGGTGAAACAGTTTCTTACATCTGGCTTTTTGGCACTTTGGCCTGGGGACATACAGAAGTAGAAAACTTCATGCAATCATAGTGGTCCCCTCTGGTTCTTGTCCTGAGGGACCCTGGACTCTGTCATAATTCCTGCAGTTCCCCAGAGAGATCATACCAGTTTACCTTCACACTGTGATCTCCCTGATGAATTTACTCAATGCACAACTTGGCTTCTCTGCTGGTATTCTTATACTGTTTCTCTACCATCTAAACCACCAGGGACTAACTGTTGAGGAGACAGGACTCAAAGCAGGTGGACCAGAACTCTGGTGGCATCAATGATTCTGTCAAGTGTTTAGCTGAAGTCACTTTGATTCTGTCAAGTGTTTAGCTGAAGTCACTTTGGGTGAGAAACTTCCTTGCAGACCTAATTGGAAGGAATGACTGAGGATCTATGGTCTTTCTTTGCAGCATGGGAATGATTTGGCCACTGGACACATCAAATTAACCCTGCATCAGTTTTGGATTCTGGACTGAGTTCCTGCTTCTTGTTTCTGAGGAACAAAGATAACATTGCTCTGGACGAGTAACAGGATATCTGAAGGACACTTAATTGTCAGAGAAATACCAGAGAGATTAGAAGAACTAGAATCACTTCTCTCCTAAACTTTCCTGAAGTTCATTAGAAAAATTGCTTATTTTCCACAGCATGCTGACAACTTGTCAGTGAAGGATGGAATGGTGTGCTCTGCATTTTGATTAGAACTTGATGATTTTTAATATTGTAATGAATTTTATATTAACATTTCTTAGTAGTAGTTGCAAATCATGAAACACTGTATCTTCCCATGTTCGTGGAGTGTTTTTGGATTACTGACTTGGCTTTAGGAAGCATGGTGGAGACTGTTGCACAGTATGCTAGAGGAAACTTTGATCCATCAGACACTATGAAAACGTATTTTGTTCTGAGAGATCTGTGTCCTATTATCACTAAGAGCCCAATCCAGTGTCAGTTCAAGAAAACATCAGGTTTTGACTGAGCACAGGAGACCAGGAGCTCAAAGCATTGGATACTTTCCTGGACCTGGTGCTTTGCTGGTCTTCCTTCTGTTTCTTCTTACTGGGGCAGTAGCTGAGGTCAGATTGATGAGGAAACCACATTTATTTTCTGATTTGCAAATTTTAGCGCCAGCAGCTAGTTCTGGGACATACTGTGTGCTAAAATGTGGTTAGAAAACAATCTGGGGTGGTGTAGGGGGAACATCATGATTTTTTCTCTTCCATGATACAGCTCATTGGTTTGCTCATCAGTAAATTGATTAATTGGACATATTTGAGAGTGTTTTCGCAAAAATGTTTGAGCTATATGATGCCCCCCCCTTTTTTTTTTCCTGCAAGCTGCCATCATCAGTGATTTGGAAGTGTAGAAAATGGTATTATAAGGGAACAGATGCGAACAAAAGGGGTGAAATTGAATGTATTAGTATTCAGCGGTCTGCTTTTGATTACCTCTGACTGGAAAATATTTGGAAGCCACCAGGGTCCCCTCAAGTGTTATGATTTCGTAAATTCAGCCCTCGTGTGTTGGGATTCAGGCTCCCTTATTGAAATTGAATTGATATTTTGTAAACTTCATTTGCGAATAATGTGATCTGACAGGGACAAATGCGAGGGAGAATTGTTTTCAAACCTTCTCCAAATGAAACTTATTATTGGGTAAATACGGATTTCTTTGTCTCTTTTCCTCTCTTTCTATCCTGAGCGTCTTCATGGCCTGAATATGTATCAACTTTTCCAAGGTAATTGAATTGATTCAGTCATGTGTGGGCAACAGAAATGGGCAATAGAATATATTCCTGATGGGGAAAAATTGAAAAGTAGAAGGGTTTCTACTCAAGTGCGGGGCTGGGAGGGTCACAGTGCTATCAGAGGAGAGAGACATGCAGGAGCTTCTTTCTGATTATCTCAGCTTTGGCCATTCTCTCCCTCAATAATCGCCCTCTGATATAACGCCGGCTTTCCAATTTTGCTGGCCAGCACCATGCCTCAGATGTGTTACATATTAATTTCCCTTTGCAGAAAATTTGCCAAGCTTTAGCTCAAATTCAGTTAGTCGGATTGATGAAAGTGGCAAAAGGATACGACGTTTACTGATTCTCCCTTTTCACCTTTGATTAGCTCAACCTGTGAATTATTCTTGCCCTGTCAGTGTGCCATTAAACGAGCTGGGGCCAAGGTTGCAAGTTCATACTTTCTGATGTAACTGAGAGAAAATGTGTTGAGCCATGATTTGTCTGACAGAGACCTAGGATCGTTTCAATGCTGTGTTGCCATTATTTTAACAGGTCAGCCCTTCGTGAAATAAAGAAACAAAAATAAAAGCTCTGTATTTGTCATCATAATCTTCATTTCTAGCTCATACTGCTGGCACCTGCTCATTCACAGTGCTTCTGTGGTGGAAGAACTCATTGTCCTTGCTCCAGATAAGCTGGAAAAGTCCATCCCTCCCTTTCCTGGTTGATATTTTCAAATTAAAACTTGCTAGTCTGTAGTGTTTGTATCCCACAGGAATTGCTACCACAGCCTGGAAACTATGTAGTTAACTTTTTCCCCCTTTTTGTTTTTGCTCTGCCAGCACATTTCAGGTTTGATTTCTTCTGGAAATGCCAGTCTCTTATACTGCATAGTGCAATAGCATTTCACCCTACCAGGGAAGCCTACGAGAGAGACCTTGGTTTCCTGTGCTTTCCTGTTGCTGCACTGCTTGAACAAATCATGTTCAGGTTTTTCACTTGATGAGAGTCTTAATTTGTTGATTGTAATGCTTGGGGTTTTTTTTTAATTGTGCAATGGAAACTTGAATGTTGTTATTACAGCTTGTTTACTGGGAAGTTTGTCGAGTTTGATTGTCAAGTTAGGACAACATGTGTTTAAAAGAAATTTTCCGTAATGATGCTGGGCTGCCTTTTCAAAATACCAGACTGCTTCAATCCGTGCATCACTGGTGACTGTGGCCTTGAGCAAAGGGGAAGGATTTGGGTTAAAGTGGCAGGAGCCAACGAATGAATAACGTTTGTGGATATGTTTCCCTGCAATAAGTGTGCCACAAACAATTTGCTCTCTAGACCTCGCAGTGAGGATATTCAGTTTTGTCTATCTCACAGTGTCCTCATGCTTTCAGGAATTCATGGAAAACACTTCCGTCCAATCACCGTGGTTTTTGAATGGTCTCAGGATCTGAACGGTGGTGAGACACAGTGACAGCGTCTGCTGTCATTAGCTGACCTTTCCATGGTAATTCTGGTAAATCATTATCAACCTCAGGAGAGATGTAGATTTGGTCCCTTCTGTGCATGACACAAGAGAATTTTTACCAGAAATACTTTTTAAGAGGTTTATCATAAAACATTTCCATTTCCTTTTTTTTCCCCCTAATATACCTGAAGGCACAATTTGGCGCATGTCTAACAAGAATTCACTGAAGAATCCTTTCTTCAGTGCGTGTGTGCCATTTGCAAACTATGCACTTCAAGACACCCATCATAAACCTGAAAAATCTAGTTTTAAAATATCTCCTTTCTAGGAAAACTAGAGTTGTGTTGAGAACTGCAGTCTTGTCTGCCTCAGTCTTGCCTGTATAATATATGTTAGCTTATAGCTGTTGAGTAGAAACTATTGTTGAAAGTAGAGAGCAGTGAGGAGAGGAATTGGTGTGCTGAACTCTCTGGGAAAGGCTTCCAGCTGACATGCAGGAAATATTGCTCGTGGCTCTTCCATCACTCAGTGAACACAATTGTCTTTCTGTAATTTTCCACAACCAAACTGGGCTTCCCCAGGTCAATAGCCCGGATGTACAGAATCCTCAAGACAAAGCACGAAGCCCCCTCACAATAACCTATGTGACTGCAAGTGTAATATAGACATACCCCTAAAAGCCATTCCTTGTAGAAAGTCACCTTTAGAAAGTATTAAAATCACTGACCATTAATAATGAGGCCTACGTTGCAAATTAGGTTCTTTTAAATACATCAAACTACTTTCACAAACAACAGCAACAACAAAAGAAATTATATATGTCATGGTAGTGTTTTCTATCTTTATATAAGTTATTAATTTGCATGCTTAAGAAAAAAATTGAGTCTTTTCATAGGAACACTTTGTACTCTCTCAGGCTTAAAAGTGCTCTAGCTATGGCCTGCTGACTCTTATGGCCATGAAGAATTCATGTCTTGGTTATAAATGGTATCCAGTTTAGCTTCATAGCTTAGAGCTGAATAAACACAGAATCACTGAATTGTACTCAATGGCTCTATTTATACTGTATTTTGTTAGCATCTGACATAAATCAAGCGTGATTTGATTGACTATACCTAAAGTAGAGCTGGAATAAAATAATGAGGGCGTTTGTTAGCAGAGCTGCCAGTCTTTAGTAGTAATGACATTTAACGTAATAGGTAGCAGGTAGGTTAAAATGTGCTTTTTATTTGTTGTACATACATTTTATAAAAGAAAGATGTAGTAAGGCCCAGGGTGCAATTTTTCACACCACCCCTCCAGATAGTAAGCTAATTAAAAACAAGGCAAAAAACTGATCATGAATGAATGCATTGGCCATTGTTTGGTGTTATACAGAACTGTACAAAAAAGATCATTAAATTCCATTCATCACTTTGGCTTTAAATTGATGCAAAAGGCTTGTACTTCTGTGCATAAGGTAGAGGCTAAGTGGGAAGAGTATTAAATCAGTTTGAGAGTCTTGGGAAAGAAAATATTTAGCAAGAGAATAATAAAGAGCAGAATATGATAACATTGCTGTAAGGAGTGTTAGCTCATTTGTTTTGAATGCAATTCTGAAAGGTCAAGATGGAGGTAATATAAATGTTAATACTAAAATCCAGAGGGTTTGAAATTTTCAGTTGAAGTACTTAGTGTCAGTGCAATAACCAAATAAATTTTTATAATCTTCAAGTTTAAAAGTCTGTTTTAAAGAAGTCTGGTGCTATAAATTTTTGAATTAATGATTTACAAATGGCAAAACACTATTTTAAAATGTAATTTAGACTAGAAGTTTACATTTTAGATTTTGAGTGGCTTCTAATTTATTTATTTATAAAGTGTATTAAACTTCTCTTTTGAAAGCTTCTCCAAGTACTGACTGGAACAGCTGAACAGTCTGTGAGCAAGTGCACTTGGATACTAATTAACTGATTTGCGTAAAGCTATTTTCTACAGGCATTGAGAGCATACAATCATTATGGCCATAAAAATTGACTTCTGTTTGTTACACACTCTTCTACTGGAGTAATAAAAATTATTCTTGGCTCTCATGTGTGCATGTAGCTACAAACTGCTATTAACACTGCCACTTGCGCTTTGTCATAAAATGCTAATTGCTTATTGACCAGGTCACAGAATTTGGGCAAAAAGTATATCTAATATGAATAATGAAGTCTGGGAACCATCCTGCCTCATCTAACACAGTAGAGTGAGGTTCAAACCGTGAAAAGAGATACTGTGGCCCAGGCCCATACCCCACACCAGGGTGTGGGCCACAGAGGAGACTGTTTGCACAGGGTCATACTTGAGCTTCTGCTTGCAGCATCAGGGTAATTCTTGGGGAAGCAGGGTTTCCCTGAGTCTCAGTACAGCCCAATAGAAGAGAGAACAGACCTGCCAAGGGGTCTGCAGTCAAACAGCCGAGCAAGCTGGATCCATGTTCCGCCTGCTGAACTTCATCTTGAACTATTAAATATTGCCTGTGTTCCTGAATAAGACCTCAATGCCAAGGTGATGAAAAAGACAGGAAATTTCAAGGAATCAGAAGATTTTGGGAATTGGACTACCAGTGAATTAGTGCACGGGCTTTGACTCTCTGCTCTATCCTGATGCTGAGCAAAATCAAATGGTGCCCAAAAGAAGGAAGTGCTCCCCAAGTGATAAAAGTGAAGGCGAGAGGCAAGATGATGAAGAGTAGGAAGGATAAGAGAAAGGAGAGGGAACCTTTCAAAACACTGTTTTTGCAACATGTTTGTCTGTATGCCATGTACCTGTGTGTACTTTATTCCCTGTGGTACTGGCAGTGGGCCTGGCAAATGTGTTGTAGCAGGCATGCAAGGGGGTCTGCATGCTCGAGTCCCCAGGCAGCCAGGAGAGCTGGGGAGAGAGATGTGGTCAGAAACCCCTGTTCAAAGGAACTAAAACCGCTCAATGACAGTTTTGCTGGTTTGAGAATGGTGGTGGAAATTAACTGTCCTGAAGTCGGGGTAAGGTCTTAAACCCAGTATCAGTATGGCCAGTCTTCGCGAACGAAGATTTGGGAAGGGTCTTTGCCCTTCGAGCCTGCGCAGTGGATTTTTTAGGTGAGACACAGCGTGCGCTGAGCTGAGCCCACCCTTTAATCCTAAGGTTCATCTGCCGGGGCCGAGCAAGCTTGGACGGTGGCAGTGAGGTCCTCAGGACGTAGGTTTGTTTAGAGTGACCTTCTCTTAGATGGATGGCCTTACAGGGCTAACGAGCTCCATCTACCCGGGGGACTCCTCTGACCGGGACCCGAACCCGGGCCGCGGCGGTGAAAGCGCCGCATCCTAACCACTAGACCACCAGAGGGCCCCGGTCTTAAACCCATGTTAGTCCTTATTGGAGACTTTCAGTGTCTAAATGTCATTAGTTTACCATGATGAACATCAACCTCTGTACAGTGTGCAGTGATGATCAGACTGTCTCAGTATTTGGAGGTCAGGGAAAAGACCAGGGTCCTGTTCTGCCCCTGGTGCCCTTTGATTGCTGCTGCTCTGGGAAAAATCCAACAGGAGATGAGAACACACAAGAGAGCTGGTTACAACCCTGGGGCTGCATGCTGCAAGACATTTTAATAAAAACATCATCCATTTGGCACAACTTTTTGCATTTCATAAGTAAAAAAGTGAGTTTTGACATGATTTAATGAGTCAGGTGTCTGAGGAAAGCTTGAGCAATGTCCAAAGATGGCTCTGACTCCATCAGAGACAGAGATCCCTCCAGGTTCAGAGAGGTGATAGAAGGAGAACAGGTTTGAGCTCTTACATTCTGTTGCTTCTAAAGCTGCTCTGCATTTTGTACTGCTTTTTACTATGGCTGGGGTAGAGGTGACGTGATTTCTTACTGTGTAACAAACCATTTTTGTCATACTCAGCAATGGATTGAGCAGCGATACTTGACCACTGAAAAAGAGAAAAAAGGACAGAAAGCTGTTGCCATGCTGTTCATAACTGATGTGAACAGCTTCTCAAAGCAATTTGAAAGACTTTGACAATAGAAGTATCTAGTGGAAAACAGATAGCTCTGAATTTAATCCCTTCATAAAGATGCTTTTAATTCTTCCTCCAATAACAATCTGATTTCTCACACACAGGCACTGTAGCAATTGCTTTATGGTCTCTAAGAGGTTAAAAATCAAAGTGATGCAAAAAGATTAACTTGCTGGTCAACATCAAGGCGTTAAGCGAGATATGTAATGCTGGGGGGTTTTTTGGGGGGTAATAATGTAGTGAATTCTGAAGTTTATAACTTAAACCCATCCTTTGGGTGTCCACTTTGCTGCTAACTCAAGAGAGAGTTTCTGAGCTGGCTAAATGATAGGCAGTGGCACGTCCTCTGTACAATGGTACTAAAAACACATGATTCAAAAATGTATTCCAAAGTTAGAATCTATTTCAAGACATGATTGACATAAGCTGATTTTCATGGGTTGAATGTCTTGTTTTCCTAAAGTTAACGGAGTTGCACTGGGATGTGATGAGCACCAGGAAAATCTGATCTCTGAGAACAGTGGAAGAGACCATGAAATACAACTTTGTGTAAGTCCAGATGTGTGAGCAATTCCCTTAGTGATTATGGTGAAGCAGTGGAAATTAATGCCTCTCAGACTCAGTGTTTTGAAAGATGAGATAAATGGCTTGTACTGCACATGTTGCTGCCTTGCCCAAGGTGCAGGAGGTGGGAAAGTGCAATTCCAGGACACTCTTCAAAGCTTCACAGTTAGTAACACAATGTCCTGTTTGTTTTTCCAAAGTATCACATCAAATTCCTATTTGAAGGTATTGTTCTTTTTTTTCTGATTTATTTTCTCCTGCATTTGGAAAGCCTATTTTTTTTAGTCCAGGCCACTGTTCTGTGAAAATCCACATTCTGTTAAGATATCTATATTTTTAAGTTTAGTTTGTTTTTTTTTTTTACTTCAGAAGGACACCTAAAGTGTTTTTGAAATTCAGTGTGCCATAGATTGAGCACGATAATAATGTACCAGCAGCTTCCATAGAAAAAATTGATTGCATTTAATTTAAGACAGAATTTGCAAAGCCTTGCAGAGTTACGTGTTTAGCACACACACATTTTATTGAAAATTTGGTGTCTTACTCTTTTAGGTAATTCTGAAAATCTCAGCCTAAATTTTCTTTAGAATTATTTGATATTTCCTTCAAGGAAATCTACCCATCAGACTTTTACAGGGAAAAAGCTTCTCTCAGAGCTGTGGGGTAGAATTCATCATTGATATTATGTTCTCCTCACCTGTATGCAAAGCAGGACTCTTTCTGCTTGCTTGTTTTCCCTGTTCTCTATTTCTCTTTGTGGCGCTTTTACCTCAGTGGCTATTACCATGGTGCTCAAATCAATAGAATGGCCAGTGTCCAGTATAATAATATAACCCTGATTTCTTCACCCATGGGTTTTGATTTTGATGTGGACACTTCCACCACAAGCCTATACTTAATAATTAAAATCTTCATATTTTTTGCACAAGTTCCCTATTTTCCGTTCTGATGCATTCAGGCACTGTGAATTGTTCCCTGAAGCCAAATCTATACTTTTTATTGTTATGTGAATATTCTGCTCATACTAGATATTGCACTTTTACTTCCTATTCAATAAATATCTATGACATTCAGCTCAGCAATGGGTATTAGTCTGTCAGAACACTAATTTATGGTGAGAATAGTGTAATATCAAAAGGTTTATGGATCAGAAATGTGTAAATATGAAGTTCAATCAGTGGCTCTTCTGTGAATTAAATTCTAAGCAAACATTCCCTTCCGAAATTTAGTTAGTGCTTTTTTATCTCCTGTTTCAAAGCTGATCTGAAATGTCAGGTGATTTACGAACTTAGTAGACTCTTATTTGAAATTTTTCCTTCTTCATTTTGTGACAATATATAAGCCATCAGGTTGTTGAGGATGAGAATACATTTCAGTTACTTCACTGGGATATAGCTCAATATTAACTTTCTGGTCTGCTGTCTTACTGAACAATGCCTGTTCCACTGACAGTTCATTTAGATATTGTCATGGTGTTGGAAGCTTTAAAGGGGTTAATGAGGTATTTATTCCATTATTGTTATTGGAAATTACAGTGTCTAGAACACTTACACAAGAAGATTAAAGATAGATGCTTTAGACCACTTTCTATAGTCTGATAGGCCATTATTTTCTGGTTCATAACACAAAATAGTACTTTTCATCAAGGAGCTCATATTCTCTAGATGATTCAAAAATTCACAGACCAAAACCAATGTGAAATATTAAGTTCCTAATACTTTTTTAACTCCAAACAAGTTATAATGCAAATGTTTTAATCAAACAAGGGGAAATTGTCACACACATTTCTCTCTGTGAAGTTTGATGATGAAAGGGGTGCCTTGACATGTTGGAGTAGATCTCCTCTAGCCTGGCTTCTACTAGAGCTTAGCATACATGGCAAACTCTGTTGCTGCTGATGGTTTGAGTTATTTTACATAGGATTTAAAACTTTATTGCTTACCTTATTTCCAATGGGAAGTCATTGAGTCAAGTTTTGCTATTTTAATGTTGTTCCTCAGGGTGATGAGCAACTGTTTCACACTGGATGGACAACAGTCACAACATGATTTGTATGATGTGTTTGAGATACTTGGAATCCTTGTGTCATTATTAGCATGAAAGTGCCAGCTGTAGTTTTTTAATCCTGAGGGCCAGGAAACCATTTCATAGCCCTTCAGCCTGTTCTGATAGTGCAATGTGGTGATGAAGCTATCAGAGATCTGTAAGGGCTTTCTTGGCAGTTTAGAGTTAGTAGAGTCAATCTTTGCAATCTTTCATGCTCTCCTGGTATATACTGTAAAAAAAAAAAAAAAGTAACCTGTTTTACTAGATGATAGGCAGCTCCTGGTGACTAGATCCTGAGCACATATCTAACAGCAGGTGAAGAGAGAGACAGCTGGGGAGAAGTAGGTCTCCATCTTTGCAGATAACCAAAAGCAGTATGGACATGGTCCTGGGAATCTTGTTCTAGGTGATCCTGCTTGAGCTAGTGACCCTTCTCCAGCTGCTTGATCATGCTTGGGCAGGGCAGTTGGACAGGATCATCTCCAAAGTTCCCTTCCAATCTCAGCCATTCTGTAGTTCTTGGAAGAGCCCTTGAAGGTTCACATGCTCCTTTGCACCTCTGGGTGCACAGAGTGGGGCAAGAGGCACAGCAGGGCATGTGAACCAGATCTCAGGGCTTCTTACAGCCCCTTTCACGGGGCAGCACTTGTGTGTCTGCCCAGATCTGTTGAGAAGCACATGGCCCTTCTCCTGACAGTGGGATTTATTTCCCACCCTATTTGTTGTGAATGGGTAAGTGTGATGGTGTCTAATTCCTTACTTGCTCTTTGCCTGGGTACATTTAGGGGCTGAATGGTCCACAGTGGATGTCATCTGTACTGTACTGCCCTAGGTGCAGCTCTCCAGTGCCATCCAAGATGTCTCTGAATGGGTCTAGGACTCCTGACACTCAATTTGGGTTTCTTCTCCTTTGAAGCAGAAAGAAGTTTCTTCTCCTCTTTGCTTTAGCATTTTCTTCCTAGATACTCACATACCTTGTCTTATGGTCAATTACAAAAATCAACCTGTTAGAAAGAAGCTTTGGTCCATCAGAGTTTAGAAAATGGACTTTTTTTTAGAGGAAAGATTTGGTGAACAATTAGTTTACATGCCAGGTCGTACAGTAATTCTTGAGAAAGATAACAAGATAACAGGCTGCAAAACAATATGGTCTAGAGCCAAGATGTACTGGGAGGTATTCATGTAGCAGAAAACAACTTCGTTGTAACAGAAATGAGTTTTATTTTCACGCAGAAGTACAATGGATAATCTGATGCATTCTCACAAATAACTTTATCATCTTGAATATTATTTTGGAAAAAGGAAATGTCAACTGAGAAAGTTTCTGCTTAAAAACAGAAAACCCCAAACCATTTCTGGATTTGTGGATTTTTTTTTCCCATTTATGAAGTGGAGATAGGCTATAAATCAGAAAAAAAAAGTATTTATAGATGATACACAGCCAGCAATACCTGGCTAGTGTACTGGCCAGTACCTGTGTGTGACTATTTCATCTTCCATGGTAACTTAGACACAAGAAAAAAACCTTTACAGTTCAGGGCACTGCTGCCTGGCCAGAGCTTTGTAATAATTCATAGACCTTTCACTTTCATTTTTCTAGTGCTGAGAAATTACATTGTGCTATTAAAATGGCTTTGTGAATTGCCTGGTAAAGTACATATATTCTATCTGCTCAAAGAGATAAATAGAGCGTTGTGGGGAGCAGGGAGTTCTTAATAGCAGATATTCTAAAGAATCCAGATGGCTTGAAAGAGAACATCATTGTGTTTCCTCTCATTCATTAGTTGTTTTTGCAGGTAGGATCCCTTAAAGGATGTACACTAAACACTATTTTTCTTCCCTGGACAGTAGCCACAGGTTTGTCCTTTCGTGCAAATAAAGGGCAAGACAACCTTGTGAGTGGGGTATGAATCTCACATCCTCAAGTGGTTGCAAGGTCAGGTGAAGTGCTGGATTCCATCTGCCAGATCTTTGTGTGAAAGGCTTAAGAATGTCCCAAGCAGACTCTCTGCAGCAGCAAATGGGCCCAGTTGGTGGACAGTTCAGGTGAATTTGGGGTCTGGTCACTAATTCACTGGTGTCAGTTTTAACAGCTGGCCACAATGACAGCATCTGGAGTACAAGCAAGCCTGATGTGGAGAGCTTGGTGAAGCTCATGGGATTTTCTGGTGCTCCTTCCTTTCCAGAGTCAGAACTCTGCTTAGTGTTTTTCCTTTTTATTTTCAGAATTTATTGATTTCTCTGCTTGGTTGACAAAAACCTGGAGGAGAAAATGAGAGTTTCTGCTGGGAATTTCTTTCTTAATGGTACACAATGCTCGTCTGAGTCTTCCAGCTATAATAGAAAATGCTTCCATTAAAGATAACTGGAAGAACTTAGTCTGGAGAGGTTCCTGGGAGGAGGTGATGTGTGTCTCTTGGTTTCCCTGCAGTATATGAGCTTCAAGTGGTTTGCATGTTTGTGATTGCAGCAAACTGTAGACCCAACACATGGGTCTCAGAAGGGAAGGGAATGTTGTAGACTCAGCAACCAGCAAGAACAGTCAGGATCAGATCATGTCAAAATCCAGCTTTTAATTGAACTTTTAGGTACTTCCCTTTCCTCAATTTGAACTGCTGTACTCAAGCTAAAAGAAAAAGCTGAAAGGTAGTAGCCTGCCTGTAAACTGTCTTACTCCTCAACTGAGACATTGGACTGGGGAAAAAAAGACGCTGAAAATAAATGCCTTGGTCTTTGCATCTTCATTAGTGAGCACCTTATATTTTCTGTGCTTCATAAGGGGGTTATAAGATGTTGGCTTGAACCTTCATAAAAAATCACACCAGTGAGGCTTTTTGCAGAATGGAGAATGTAATTCACTGATGTCCACAGTATGGGCTGAGATTCGTGCATGCCAATAGCCATGTGTGATCCCAACAGCAGTGTCATGCTCTTCCTGGCATCCTCGTAAACCTTCAGACAAGTCTGGAAAAATATCTTTTCATTCAGTATTCTACCTTTTTTTCTGGTCCTTTTTTTTTTTTAAATAAACTCTAAATCTTGCCCTTGCATTTTACAGATTGATAAGTGTCCTGGCACTGCAGAACCTGGGGTAGATTGTATCAACCTTCATTCCTTCCCTTGCAGGTGTAGCCTTGCAATATGTGACATGCCATTCATAATACGAGCAGAAGGGTACAATACAGAATACCAGGGTTTTGTTACTGGATGGAAAAGGAAGCTCAATTTTTAAAATGATTTCGGGAGATGGAGGGAAGAGCAGAAGTGGGTATTTATTAATTTCTGTTCCTAGTAAAATTCTGTAGTTTCCAATTCATAGAAATGCCCTTCTTTGGCACTCAGGCTTAGTGTCTGTCACAAGCCAGTGGAGCTACACTGGTTCCCTTTGAGTGACTTATGTGCAAAATATAAATTCTGGTAAAAAGAATGCAAAATAAATATTGCTCTGTGGGTTGGCAGCATATATATAAGGCTCATTTCTCTGTTCATGTTATCTCATGTCCATAAGGAACAGCCTCAACGTAGTGAGACCAAGTTAAAAATATTTTGAAAGAAAGTCTGGGCTTGATTCTGATATATTAAATTCCTGCAGATGGAATTATCCCACTCTGTGTCTTTGCAGTTGCTATAATGAGTAGAGGTGCCACTAGTATTTTAACAAACACCCTAAGGCTAATTACTAAATTTTACATATTGAATCATCATAAATCAAGAGTTACACCTTTGACTAACAGGAAAGTGAATGGTGCTGGTTTCAAAATTATTTCAATAGCATTTGGGATTGGCTTTATCTAAGGGACTAGGACAGATCTTTAGTTAGACTACACTGCTCTAGTTTTACTGTTATTCCTCTGGGAAGGACAAATTATAGAATTTAGCTATATTGTTGTTTTTCTGACTGCATATATATGATTTAAAAATACTGTGCTCTGATTTGCATGCCGGGAAAACCTTGTCTCTGGTTTATTTATTCATTTTTTAATGTTTGTTTAGCCACTTTGCATATATAACTGCTACATTTGCAGTTTAATCAAAATTTGCCAATTAGGATTGCAGAAAGATATCCTTTTGGCTGCAGTAGTTCTACATGCAAAGATGTGATGAAATGGTCAATGCTGAAATCCTGTGCTGGGGAATGCTATGGTCTGGGAGATCTGGAAAAGAATTTTATTTCCATAAAGTGCAGAAGAACATCCCACAACAACATTCCTCATTAAGAAAAGAATTTAAGTAACTGTTTTGCTGGGATGTAGTGCTACATGTCAGGTGTAGAAAAATCACCTATGACTTCTTCTTCTAGATTAAATAGTGCTATTCCTACATTGACCTGTATCTTTCAGAAGATGCAATTATTTTTTTTTTTAGGTATTTAGATATGGAACCTTTTGTAACAGAATTGTATACTTGAAAGAGTTGGGTTTTACCAGTGATTACTTTTAATTACTTTGCTCATTTTTGTGGTGGTATTTTTATTGGCTAATAAATATATGAAAAGGAAAAGGAAATCTCTGCAGGAACTGTGTGCAGAAAAGCATTCTGAAAGGCAAGAGAGGGCTTTGCAGTTTTTACAAAATCTTCACAATTTACACTTGAAGCCACTGTGACTTCTGTGAGTGCTGGGTCATGGCCAGTTTTCCATGGCTGGCAGGTCAGGTGTCTCAAGAATTCAGTATTGTGCATTTTGCTTTGAAAGAATCAGCTCAAGCGCAGCCATGAGTGGTTACTGCTCTGCCTGTTGTGATAGGTTGTGGTTGTTCAATTGGGAATCTGGAAAGAAATTTAATAATTTCAATACAATCCCTTGGACCGTTGTTTATGTCATATATTCCATCCCAGACAACCTCTGTGACTATCACATAAGAAATAAAACTCTGAAGTACCCCCTCATTTCCTTAGGCTTACTCCCCAGGCCATGGCTGAAACACATGAGTGTGATGATGGGAATTTCATGACTGATAACTGTATCATTGAAAGCTCCAAATTAATCACCGGGTATCACTATACCTGAACTAGTCTTGCTTGTTTAAAAAATTGATTAAACCCATCTTTAGGCAGAATATCTACTGCAAAAGAAAAATGTGAAAGAAAATTTATTTTGATTCCTGTAACATTAAAAAGTGATGATCATTTCTTTCCCTCCTACTTGTATGTAATCAAATCTGAGCTATAAGATCAGTAACAAAATTATTCTGCTTTGAGCTGCTAGCATTCACCCAAACAGAGCTTATAAGGCAAGCACTCTTGACCTGTTTTCTGTGGTTTGCTAGGTTTTCAAGAATGAAAGACAGGAGCCAGAGTGGCTGCACCAAAAAGCTCATGGAAAGCAGTAAGTGATCTCAATCTGCTATGTGCAGTGGAGAATCAGCTGTGAACAACTTTAAGGCACCCTAGTCTCCAAGCTATGCATGATTTATGGGGGTATCTAACCCTAAGAACAATGCGGGCAGACCACTGCAGTGATTAAATCCTATTTGAATGTTTTGTTAGGATAGTTTCTGACAGGACAAAGGGCTTCTTATTCCCTTGCGACAACATCTCACACACAGCCTTCCTGCCTTGGCTTTCTCTGTACTAATCACCCCTAAAAGCTAAATAACAGAGGTTTCTGAAAAAGCCTGCAGGAGGAGTCCTAAGGCAAATGGTTAACGCCTGATCTCCCAGACACAGGACTAATTAACTGAATCTTTGAAACATCGTGATGGGGATTTTCTGCATGCAGGTATTATCAATTATCCCATGAATTCAAGAGCTGCAATTCCTGGTGATTAACACCACCAGGACATTGCATAGGACAGGACTGTACAAGGGGAAACAACTGCTGCAAACGTGAAATTCTCAAGTTAAATTGTACCTTTGAATAAAAGAGGTCCATAGATCGAGGATCAACACAAAGAAGTGAAACATGCTCTGTGCATGATACACGGAGATAGCAATTGATAAGGATATAGGGACTAAACCAGACAGATACATTACACTTACAGTACACTGGCATTTGCACACTTCTGCACATGCAGTGCCATCATACACATTTTCTGTCTTGGAGGATGTAGGCAATTACCAGAATTATGAGCTGCCAGTTTCACAGATGATGGG
>NC_045640.1:7942440-7987440 GCF_009829145.1 Chiroxiphia lanceolata
ACCTTTATGTGGCAGGAATATCCACTTCTACTAAATGTATAATCCTAGCTCAGGATACAATACACACAACAGGAAATCAATGTATAGTAGAATCAATTTGAAAATATAAAATAAACTAATATATGAGTGGAAAATTGACTTCCTATGGATTAAAAGCAGCACAAATGGTAGAAAAATCTGGCTTTTTAACAGGAGGAGGTGGGTGGTAATAATAATGCAACTGATTAACTAGCTGGACTCAAGGTGCTGTGTGTGCACATAGATTTTTTTTTCCTTTGGTAAAAGGATTCAAAGAGGAAATAATTTATTGGTGCACTTTGCTCAGTGTTTGTCATTGAAAGGATGCCAAGTGTGTACAGCACCATGAAAAAGGAGAAAAGTAAAAGATATGGAATGTATTATTTAAAATATCACCACCATAAACAGTGCAGGATTACTGCTGGAATCCCATTATGGCTGTAGGGACACAGAAATGTTCCATTACGATTATCGTTGAGAAGTTTATAACTCAGCCACTGAGATTTTTATTTTTTAAGGGAATGTAATGTTTGTGTAATGCGCTGTGCTGACGGTCTGGAAACTGGAAGTCTCTTGTTTGCTGTCAGAACAGATACAATTAGACATACTGGGAAAGTGGTCCCCAGTTTACCCAGTGACATCCTCAGTCCTGCCATCAGCAGGTCCTTCAATATTTGATTCGTCAGGCTTTGTTTTGGTCATTGATACCCCTAGTGGTTGCTCTCAGGGAAAATGAAGTAGGGATAAAATAGATCAAGACTAGAAAGTTATTCGATATAGACCATAGGTATGATTGTTAGGTTTCTCCATTTTTTTCAGTATGAAGAACGGCACCATAAACCTCATGTTTAAGCAAAGTTACTATGCTTGATCACAGGATTGAGAAAAAGAGCAGTTTTCCTTCCTGAGGCTGAGCTGCTGTCTCTTGGGATCACTCCAAAGTTTGATTGGATCAGTCTGTGTGCTATTGGGTGCCCCTGAACGATGCCTGTTGACTTTCAGGGACCAAGCGTTTCTGAAAATGGGGTATGCAACTACTTCAGGTACAAAACTGGAGGCTAACTGGGACAATGTAACATATCTGCAGGCTGCCCAGTACAATGAAACTCAGCTATGAATTCTCCACATCTGCTACTTTCACTGGGGAACAACAAATCTGTCCACCACCCCTTGATACAGCCAGCATTAACTTAATGTGGATGTGACAATGATATAGACACTGTGGCTGTCCAGCCACGTGGCTTCTCCCATCACATGGTTGAGAATGGCACAAATTAGGTGGGGCTTGGATCCACAGTTATATATCCACTAGATTCATGAAGCTGCATCAGGAATGGAAATAGAGACAGAAAAGGAGGGAAGGTCTAATGAATGTGTAGACTTAGCTTGTCCCACCTACTGGTATATCTCCAAAAAGTAGCATTTTCTCACCTAGACTAGCCTAAAAACCCAGGCAGGAGAGAAGCGCAGAGGGAACAGACTGGCAAGAGAAGAAAGCCAGAGTGAAAAGGAGTGTTAACTAAGGTATTGAGTGGTGAGTATATAGCAGTCTGACCTGTGTGGATGACTTATCCTGCCCTGTGATCTCCATAAAATATATGAACACAGCTTCCATCCATGAGCAAAGGACTTGAAATCACCTGAAACTGGTTGTGACCTTGCTGGAATATGGGACTGATGCTGAGGAACAGAGGACAAGAACTTCTACAGATTGCATGTCCAAAAAGCAGCTGGACTGAGGTCATAAGCCACAGTGTCTCACAGTCATGGTGAGTTAATATGAAAGGCCAGTGTAAATCTGATTCTTACGGGAGTGGAGTTAAATAGATTTCTTTTATTTCTGAAATGTATTTCTTAAACTACCAGTATTTTTTTTTTTATTCTTCAACTCATAAGAAGGACTTGTGAGAAACCGGAGGTGGAAAGGGGAGGGAAACAGATTGTTAACACTGGACCAATCCATTGGAAGGAACTTCATGAGTTAAAGTTTGATGATGTATGCACGTGGAAATTTCTTTCCTGCTTTCAGGATCTGAAGTTAGCCATCAAAAGATGTGTTTGAGCAGATGAAGGCACAAACTGGGTCAGAGCAGGACCCAGAAGACTACTGAGCTCTTATGGACTAAATGTAGTTGTATTGTAAGTAGACCTTTCCTTTAATGTTTGTGTATGGAAAATCTGCTGTGCATGGGGTGGAGGGGTGTTATTTTAGATTAATATCTGATATAACTTAAACTAGAATTCATTTCTCTCCAGAGTCTGGCACTTCTGACCTAGATTCTATGTGCTGAGATCTACAGAAAGTGATAGTACATGAGTCTTGCCTTCCAGAAGGGGTGTTATTGGGTAAGAGTATTTTAGGATGTTGGAATGGTTATTCTTTAGTGCTAGATTTATTCTGTTGTCTGCATCTCACGTTGTCTGCATGTAACAAATGTCTACTCCTTTAAACCAGTCTTGACATCGAGAAGAAAGTAGTCCAGATTTTTCTTTGTTTGTAGAATTGTAACATAAACATCCGCAGCTGTCAATGATCAAGAAAGTGCCTGGCAATCTGTATTCACTACAACTGGCACATCATTTTCTACTCAGTAATTCCTGAGCACTCTTCACTTTGCTTTATAAAGGTAGAGGAATCTCCGAAAAAAATGCGTACCTAGAGAATATATATATTTTTAACAAAAACTAAATCTGCTAAACCTTCCAATTGAGAAGTGATGAAAACCCAGCTTGGTATCTTAAACAAGTCAGATAACCAAAAAAAACTGTAGAGACTTTTAACACCTTATTAGTTGCATTAAGAATTGTTACTGCAATTGATGTTACCGGGATATGTGATGTATTCACGTAATGAACTGCTTTTCAGCCATCCTGAGATGTCGCATATGTCAGTCTGGAGGCTGTGATTCTCCAAACAGATAGGAGTAATGAAGGTGTGTCTAGCACTAACTGAGCATGGAGTGCATTTTAAAAAATGAAAACAATAATCATGCTAAATAGGACTGTTGCTTGAAGCCATTAGTATCTATCAGATGAGCTGTAAAGGCACTGACAGAAATAGTTTAATATATTGTCAAGGGCGGTTTTTTAAGTGTTTCAACCCTATAGTGTCTGAGATGCTTCAAAAGGCTGGCTGAGCCTTTTATCACTCTCATGGGGTCCAGTCCTTTTTCAGGGACAACAAAGTTTAGGATACAGGAATGCCACACAAACAGCTCTGAATTTGTTGAGGACTTAGTTGTTCCAGCTCCAAGGGGTTGAACAGATCTTCCACGTCTTCCATGCACATCCTGCATTGGCCATACTGCCTTGTGCCTTCTGTGCCTGTGTGCATGGGGTGACAGCTCTACCTGTCCACTGTGAGATACCTAAGCTAAAGGGGGAAAAGAGCAGAGAAAACATGGAAATAGCATTGCAGGGAAAACTGGAAGATATTCCTCAGTGCTGAGGACAGCTTCTAACAGCACTGAGACCTACATTCTCCCTTCAGAACGTGACAATTTACGCCTACATTCTCCCTGGTTTTCCATAAGAGGTGGGTAATTAAATTTACTATCAGCAAGGAGCTATGTTAAAGAACACGCACTTCATTGTTGCTAGAAAGGTTTGCATGGGAATTTATTTTATAGTCACAGTGCTAAAAATCACTGTTTCAAGTGTTGATACTGAGCTGGAATGAATGCATTGAAGAGGCACATACATCCAAGGAAGCATTCCAACCATGAATATTAATAAGTCCGAGCTAAGATCCTGTCTGACAGATGACCAGCTCTATGCCATCCATTGCACTGCAACATGTTCTTGAACCTCAATTTGTCAGCAATAAAAGTCAGCTTGCCTAAACCTTCTGTTAGGATAACTTGCAGCATTGTATGCATGAGGCGTATGACAGCACAGCTACTGAAAATCATAGTGCTACACTGTGGATAAGTTTTGGTGTGCGGCTCCCCAACTCCTTCCCACTCATCAAATGACTCTCCAAAAGCATCTGGTGCAGTGTAGTGTGCATGGACCCTGCACGGTGTTAGATGGTAAAAATATTGTTTTTGCAGGCCATGCTGCTTCCACCTGTGAGGAAGTTGTAGCAGAGTGGAGGTTGGTCTCTTCTGCCATGTAACAAGTGATAGGGCAAAAGGAAATGGCCTCAAGTTGCAGTAGAGGATGTTTAGCTTAGGTATTAGGAAAAATTTCTTCATGGAAATGGTGGTCAAGCAGCGGAACAGGCTGCATAGGGGAAACAGTGGAATTACTATCCCTGGAAGTGCTCAAAAAATATGTAGATGTGGAATTTAGATGTGCGTTTAGTGGTGAGTTTGGCAGTGCTGGGTTAATGGTTGGACTGGATGATCCTGGCAGTCTTTCCCAACCTAAAAAATTCTATGATTCTAATATTCTATACATTTTGATGATTGTAGAGACAAGATCTTGGCAAGGAGAGAGATATTTGATAGTATAGTGTCCTGTAGGGTTTAGTCATCACAACACAAATGGTGCAATGAGTGCTTTAGAGTCACAAAGATTGACACCTTTCAAAGCCAAAAGAGGGCAGGGATATGTCTGATCACTGGTGTGAATACCAAGCTGGGGCCCTGGCTGGAGGAACTGGACAGCTGGAAAAGAACTGCTTGAATCAGATCAGCAGCTGTGAAAGAAAGCACCAGCAACAAAATAAAGAGGAAGGATTAGTGAGGGATTTTTGGAGGAGGGATAGCTAGAATAAAAAGCCCATCAAATACTTTTTAAGTGTTAGTCTGTTATACTTGCATTACATTTAAATGGTTAAATACACAGGGATTATAGGATGTTGTGCCAGGGAATGAAATATTAATGTAACTAAAAGCACACTGGGCTCAAAGGAGTCTCTGACCAGGCTCTGATGGGACCAGCTGACCAGAAGCCCTTAAAGGACGTTTTAAGATTCAGTCCAATGCAGAGGTTGGGTTAAACACATTATGGAAGTGTTTCTGAAGGGAAAACAGTATGCAGATTGGCTCTCAAATGAGTGAGAGCAGAGGAATATTACTACTATATTTATTCCAACCTTTATATGATTGTACACTAATGCATACACATTGTTAGTATTTATTTGTATTGCAGTAGCCAATAGCTACTGCTGACATGCACTAGGTTCCTATTTTGCCACTATATAAGCCTATAATTAAGAAAAAAGTCCTGCTTTATAGAGTTTATATGGTTTCAGCAGATGATTTATAAATATATTGTCACCATCAGTTCTTTCTAGTTCTTCAGTATGGCTGTAAGCACTTACAGAAACGTCTATGAAGAAAAGAAATAAGTCTTAGTACAAGCTGGCATTCATCCATGAAGATTTAGATACCTAATTTATAAACATTTAGTAAATATGAATTAATCTTGACATCCTGGATTTTGTGCTGAATTAAATAATCATACTTACAGTCTATAATGCACTTGGACAATAGGTAAATTAGTTCTTCATTAAAAAATCATGAAGGAAAATGCATAATCTGCAGCAATACCCAGAGGAAAAATTACAGTTATTTGAAATAAAAACACTATTGTTAGCAAATTTGTGAGGGTTGCTTTTTAGTTTGGCTTCTGTTTTTTTGTTGTTGTTGGTTTTGATTTTTTTTAACAGTGCTATAGATCTTCCTATGTGTTGTCTCTATCATGAGACTTCCAGCTGAAAGTATTAACTAAATACCCAAGGTTTAATTGGAAATCTGAAGTAGAAAAACTGTAAATCTCCTTTCGGTCATTTGTCTCTGGACTGCCTACTTTTCAACAGCAGACAAAACAGTATGTGCTTTTACATCTGATTAATGCTAACAAAAGCTGTGATTAAAACATCCTTGAATTCTTCTGTCATACAGCACAATTTAAAATTGTGAATTATCCTTCAAAACAGCACAAGTGGTGCAATTGCACATTAGCATAACAGCAAACCTTATTTACACAAGCACAAATGTTGTGTAAATTGGCCTTTAAGTGGGTTTTAAATGGCAATCACTTGGTAGGTGTTTTCAGAACTGCTAAATAAAAAAAAATAGCTGTAGTGCAATATTTTACAAATGAATACTTTTAATGGGCCTATTTTCAATTGAATTGACTATGAGAACAATGAAGGCAGAAAATGACAACAGTTATTTAATCTGGGATGCTATATAAATACTGGAACATTTTTAAATTGTTCAGCATCTTGTAGCAGAAAGTATTTGTGAAAGTCAAGTGGTTATTAAGCTTATGAACTCCCTGCTTTGCCTTTCTATCATGTGAAGCTGCAAGCTTGGGGACATACACAGATAAGGGGCAAGAGAAATTCAGACCAAGAGTGTCTGTTTTTATGATTTTCACAAAGCAGAGACAGGACTGGTTTATTACTCCTCATGGTGAGAAATTGCTCTCAACAGCTTCGGGGGAAAAGGGCTCTAAATCATAAATAATCCCCATAATCCAAAAGGGAAATGGTCAGCAACCAGTACAAGTCTATGGGGCTGGGTGGGACCCACCCAAGGGTACTGAGGGAGCTGGTGGAATTGCTCACTGAGCCACACTCCATCTCTTACCGGCAGTCCTGGCTCAGTGGGGAGGTCCCAGGTGACTGGAGGTTGGCCATTGTGACAGCCACCTTCATGAATGGCCAGAAGGAGGACCTGGGGAACTACAGGCCTGTCAGTCTGACCTCAGTCTCAGGGAAGGTCACGGAGCAGATTCCCACAAGTGCCATCAAATGCCTGTACAGGACAACCAGGGGATCAGGCCCAGGCAGCATCAGTTTATGAAAGTTGGTCCTGCTTGACCAACTTGATCTCCTTCTATAACAGGGTGACCCGCTTAGTGGATGAGGGAAGGACTGTGGATTTTGTCCGTCTGGACTTCAGTAAAGCCTTTGACACCGTTTCCCACAACATTCTCCTGGAGAAACTGGCAGCTCACGGCTTGGATGGGTGCACTGTTCACTGGGTAAAAAACTGTCTGAGTGGCCAGGCCCAGAGAGTGGTGGGGAATGGAATTACATCCAGCTGGTGGCCAGTCACCAGTGGTGTCCCTCAGAGATCAGTGTAGGGGCTGTTTCTGTTTAATATCTTTATGAACGATCTGGATGAGGGGATTGAGGGCAGTCATTTTGCAGACAAGTTGGGCAGCAGTGTTGGTGGAGCCCTGCTGGAGGGCAGGAGGGCTCTGAAGAGGGATCTGAACAGTCTGGATCAATGGACCGAGGCCAGTGGAATGAGGTTCAACAAGGCCAAGTGCTGGATCCTGCCCTTGGGTCACAACAACCCCCTGCAGTGCTACAGGCTTGGGGCAGAGTGGCTGGAAAACTGCCTGGTGGAGGACTTGGGGGTCAACAGAAGCTGAACATAAGCCAGCATGTGCCAAGGTGGCCAAGAAGGCTAATTGCATCCTCGCTTGGATAAGCAATATTGTGGCCAGGGGGACCAGGCCAGTGATTGTCCCCCTGTAGTGAGCACTGGTGAGGCCACATCTCAAATCATGGGTTCAGTTTCAGGACCCTCACAACAAGAAGGACATTTTGGTGCTGGAGAGAGTCCAGAGAAGGGCAAGAAAGCTGGTGATGGGTCTGGAGAACAAGTCTGATGAGGAGCAGCTGAAGGAGATGGGTGTGTTTAGCCTGGAGAAAAGGAGGCTCAGGGGAGACCCTATTGCTCTCTACAATTACCTGATAGGAGGTTGTAGTGAGCTGGAGGTCACTCTCTTCTCTCAAGTAAAAAGTAATAGGATGACAGGAAGCAGCCTCAAGTTGCACTAGAGGAAGTTTAGAATACATATTAGGAAAAAAGTCTTCACTGAAGAAATGTAAAATGAAAAGCATTAGAACAGGCTGCCCAGGGAAGTGGTGGAATCTGTATTTCTGGAGGGATTTAAAAGACATGCAGATATTGTGCTTGACACGTGTGTCCCTTGGATGTACAGAGAGAATTTCTCCTGGGTCAGAATGGGGCTTAGCTGGCTCAGAACTGAGATATTTTTTTTCCCTTTAATTTAGAACTGAATTCTGTAAATAAATGCTGATTTGCTATGTCATGTGTTGAAGTGTGCTCCTCTGGGGGCCGAAGAAGTTCACAACAAAGAAGATGGGCAAGCAGCTCAGGATGGACAGCTCTGTTGGTGGGACAGTGGTCAGCACTGGATGCAGTCCTGTGGTATCTGAAACAGAAAACTGAAATTGAATGTTTGCACTTTGAATTCAGCTGAGTAAGGAAATCTTCCAACATTACTATCAAATATCTAATATCAGATGTAAGGAGTGGGATGATGAAACAAGAACGTTTTAACAGAGAAGATGTAATTTTCGCTTCTTTTTCAAACAGTAATTATTCTGCCTGTGTACTCTGCATCAGCCATTTGAATTATACAAGCCTAGAACTTGCATGAAATCAGAAACATGATTGTCTCAGGCTTCATTCTGGCATTGTATGAGCAGGCAGCTTGTAATCAGCCCTGGTATACAAAGCCTGTTTACCAGAGTGATGTTTAGAGGTTTTATGCTCTTGTATTCAAGCTAATATTTCAACTGATTCTAATCTGCTTGGATTCATATCCCCAGTGGTTTCTCACAGATGAAGGATTTGAATGAATCAGGCATTAATCAGTCCCTGATAAGATTTGGTGATGTTTGTCCTGTGTTTGGCATTATGCCTCCTTTTTATTTGTAATATATACTTTTATACTCACTTGTTTCTACTTTTTAATTTTATTTATAGCCTTTACTTTGTCTTCTGTTTCTCCCTTAGTGACATCAAAGACTTGCACAAATAGTTATCTAGGTTCATTAAATCTTAGGATATAGGCACATGTTAATTTCTGATATAGTGGTTTCAAACTTACTATCCTTCAGCTGATCTGTTCTCAGTCTGCTCCAAGAAGTTTTCACTTTGAATGCAAGTGCTCCTACAGAATTTCAGTGCAAAGTGAGCCCTCACAGACTACCTTTATTCTACTAGTGTCTTTATGGCTGTAATACTCATTTGCCCTTCATTATCCCCTCCCTATTGTGCCACTTTGTGTTCATTCTAGTCTCAACTTGTCTAAATTTTAAACATGTTATTTTGGACATATTCACAATTGCTAGGTTAAAAAAGGCTCAGCCTTAGCAAAACAATGTTTTTTGTAATTACAGAGTGGAAAACAGGTTGCTCTGAATTAAAGTAATTATTTTGTTAGATGTAAAATGAGATAAAGGGATAAAGTGATGGTACTTTTACTTGGAGTTCTGGTAAACAAAGCTGGAAACTGTAGCACAGCTCCAGTTTCTCAATAGTGCAGAATAAAGTCCATGCAGGTACCATATGGACAACTGTCTGGACAGTCCTAGTCTGGGGAGAACTGGTCAATTACTGACAGCTCAAATTTGTGTTTTGCTTTGGGAATCTACACATCTTGAATGTGTTTCCTTAGGCTGTTAACACAAAGGAGACTGCTTTGGGGTAGCGTGGGAAGGATCTTCTGGTCCCGTGTTAAAGATGCTCTCCTGTTCGCATATGGCTGATTTGTGAAGTTTCAGTTAATACTACCATTTTTATATGTAGTAAGGGATCTTTAACCTGTGTGGATTTGATATTTGTATCATCCAGCTTCCGTGGAATTGAACCTGTTTGGATTGGAGATCTTATCAATTTGACCGTATCATTACAGTAACCAGATCTCTGCTGTCACTCAAATTGCAAGTGTTTCTATGACCCATACCCAACTTTGTCCATCCAGTCTAAGGGCGGAATGTGCACAATTGCTGAAATTATTTGCTCCTTTTGTGCTGTCCATTCTTTTCTGCCTGACCCGAAAGAAAGACTCTGGGAAATCACCAGGTTTGAACCCACAGAAAGAGAAAGGAGGACAAAAAAGCACCAATGGCAAATAAAACAGTGATACCCTAATCTACCAAGCAAATACAGAAAAAGGAAGAACCCAAAGTATTTTCTTGTACTACATGCAATTCTGTTTTGAAAAGTAAATGGCTTGAAATTTAGCTGCCCTCCATGACTTCCAGGCCAAACGCGTAGAATATACGAATCAAAATATGACTTTTCTAACTTCAAAGATGTTTACTGCATGATGGAACTCAAATCCATGCTTTCACCTCTTTTTCATGCTCAGATACCTCAGTAAGGAAGACAATACAGTCTGATCACTCACTCTTTTGCTGATGACACAGCAGTCAGACAGAATTCAGCTGGATGTTCTGCATCTTCGGTGATCCTGCCATGCTAACAAGGGTAGCAGGTCATTTGGACTATGTTGAAACCTGTTCTCTCCCCAGCAAAGATGTGTGAGTGTGAGTTGGTCACAAGCATATCCACGTTTGATGTCAGCTGTATTCCTTGCATTGTTTAGCAGCAAAATAAATGCTGCACATTGCAGGCCTCCTGTCATTCAAGAGAGTGGGTGAGACATCTTGCCTTTCTCAGACAGGTTAAGTTCATCATCAGTCATTGCTATAAATGCAGCAAGGGAATGGCACTGATTTTGCACAGAGTTGGACTGGACAGCAGGAGCTAAAAAGAGGGATGCACCTCTGGTTACTGTCACACAAATGTTTGATAGTGCTCCAAACAACAGAAGTAGATCCCTTTGGCTTATGGTTTTCGATGCCTGCATACGCACGTGACAAACCCTGCCCGGATGCTGCTTGCAGCAAGCTTGACCCCCAAAAACAAGGGGAGGGGATCCTCTCTAAGGCATATCGAAGTCAACAAGTCATATAGTCTTTATCATAAACTGTCATAAATAACTGAAATAAATAAATAACTGTCATAAATAACTGAAATCCTTTAGATTCCCTTCTCTGACTTTACCCAATAGAAGGCTATTCCCAAATCTCAGGCCTCTGATGGTAAATTTCTTCTAATTTTCAGTCTAAATTTATAGCCAATTTGAAGTGTGTTATTTGAATATTATTTATTCATGTGCATTTACTGTTGTGCCAACCTTACCCTTTAGCCTAAATAGATTTTTTACCTGCTAGAGAAGATGCTCCTTTTGATATATTTATAGGGAGAACTATATCACATATCTGCCTTCATTTTGCTAGGCTAAGCAAAACTCTCTTAGAAAGAAAGGCCTCCATTTCTCAAGACACCTTCATAACTTTTATCTGCCTCAGTTCAGTGTGAACTCATCTTTCCTGTATGTGGTTTTAGGAATAATATTCCTTTCTTTATTGTAAAGTCTGGTGCTGGGTCTGTACATCCAATATTTTCTTAGTTCTGCTTAAAAATACATTGTCTGATGCAGTCTAGAATCAAATTTGCTTTGATTAGGAAATCAAAAGAGCTGGCATGGACACTTGCACTGTCAATCATGCTGGGACTAATTTTCCTTCAGGTTCTTTCTCCTCCTGCCTTGATTCCATCAGAATATTTTCCTTTTTGTAGTAGAAATTCTGGATCACAGCAGTGCATTCTGGATAGTTTCAGGCAGACCTCTTTATGCTATTCCAGACCTTCTCAATTTGAATAGTTTTCCCAACTTTGTGTTACCGGCAATTTTTTTGCCTTATGGGCCAAGTCTGTGAATGACACCAAAGACACAATAAAGGACTTGAATATTTATGCTTAGATGTTGCAGTGCCTAATACATTAGGTTTTCAGCCCTTAGTGCACAGTCTAGCTCTTGGACAGGACCTGTAATTTCCTGGAGCAAGGCACAGGGAGGGAGATCATGAGAGTCTCAAAATTTGATCTTGAAAGGACCCATGCTGAATAAGAAGCACCAAACATAAGAAATTCAGTATTGCAGGTGTTTTTTTTTACCCAGCCTCGAAATGCCATGGAAGGTAAGGCAGATGGCTAAATTAGAAGTGCAGATTTCTGCTGAGCCCACAGGTTACTAGGGGTAAGCAGCTGTAAAATGTGTAGTGAAAAGACAGGTTGCAGTGTTGGACATGGACCCTCTAAATTGTCTTCCCAGTCTTTTATCAGCAGCCTTTTGGAGCTGGCTTGAAAATAAGTAAATAAATGTGATCCCAGGGCCAAAGCAAAAATTCTATATCCCTGCATTTATTGGGAATGAACTTCAGTCTGTTCTTCTGCTGGCCCAAACATCACCAAGAGACCTTCTGCCAAGAGTCCTCAGCACAGTACCAGCAAGCTGACCAAACTCTGGAGTTTGAAAAGAAGATTAATACTGTTGCTAATAACAATCATAATAATAGTAGTAGCAATAGATCCTTGAAAGAAGAAGTACAATCTGATTTGCTCCATTTTTTAACTCTCTCCTTAGTGAAATCTCCTGTGCTTTTCCTCCAAACTCACCCCAGTGGAAAGATCATGAGTTCAGTCTTCCAGCAAAGCAGCTCATCCACGCTTAAGCTCACGTAGACAGCAATCTCACTTTACAACTGAGGTTAATCGGTCATGGCTGATGAGCTTTGTTTAATGAAAGGCCATTTATATAGTGCCCTTTGGATAAAGGCCCTGCATTTTAGCATTCGAGAGAAGGTAATCGGAGGAAATAAAGAGACACAAGAGGGGTTAATACCAAGGGGCTTGTTTTTCTGCTGCTGTTTTCACAAATAAGTACTATAAAATGAAGACTTGCTTCTGGAGGATTTATTATTACTAACTTTACTGCATGTGCTTACTTTCTCGGACCCCAGGTGTGAAAATGGACTTCCAAGCATTGCCCAGAAGCTTGCAGCCGTCTGCGTTTAATCTGAGCAGCAGCGGCTGCTTGAGATGAATGTATTAAAAATTAGCTGTCTGGTTTGTGCATCTCCAATCTGAACCCATCTCTAAAATTCCCAGTGTTGTTCCACTGCTTTATCCTCTGAAATAATGTAAGGTCAGGGTGTTAATCACTCATTTTTACTATGCAGCTAATGCAGCTTTTAAATTTTAGCCCTGTTTGTTTTTCCTGTTATGCTGAAAGCAATATAAAAATAATTAAAAAGAAACTTTGCTTCCACTGTTCTGCGCTGGTACCCAGTGCTACCTGGCAGACCTTTAAAGTGTCGATTCTGCATGACTAATTGATTGCTTCAGCTGGGGTTAATTAATTAATTAGTAGCAGAGCTGCATTAAAGATTGGAGGCATTCAGAACTCCCATAATGGACGGGAGCTTTATTAGTACATAAAATGAGTGTTTAAAATCCACACAGCAACTAATATGCTCTTGAGGCTTTCATTAAACAAACCTATAAAATTACTTGCTTCATTATGTATTTTAGTTACTTTCTTCACATTGTACGGTATCTCTTCACCTTTTTCTTTTGCCAGCCAGTTTTAAGTGCCTATTTGAAATCAATTTCTCTAATAATGGGCTTAATGAGCTCATCAATTAAGGCTGCCATAATGGAATGTAACTGTGTGGTTTCAGTTATCAGTTAAACTCTGGAACTAATTTCCATGCTTCATCTATCAAAAATGATTGGCTAATATTGTTTAGCTTCTGCTTTAGGACGATAGGGAGACCTCGGGCCCTTCTTCACTAATGTCCGAAGGGCTGAATTTCTTCTTGGAGGAGCAGAAAGGGAGGGAGGCGAGGTGGGATAGAAAGAACAATGAATGGAGAGATTTGGGCCTCTATCTGGATCTGGAGCTAGTGTGATCCTGTATTTCAATGCCAGCATGGTAATTAGTAGTAATGGATTACATTTTCAGACGTATTAGATAAAATGATCGTTCCACATGAAAAATCCCATTATGAGTTTCTTACCTCTTGCTCCCTCTGTCTCTCTCCTGCTTTTGCTCGCTCTCTCCATTTTAATAACCACTGCCCTTTCCTGTGACCCCTTTAAATAATGGTATAAATGGTCAATAGACCTAAACATATAAATATTTCCTTAAAAGAATGTCCTCATATTTATAGCAGCCAAACATGAATTTTGGGAAATGCTTTCTCTGTACAGGAAAGGATAAATACCTCACCAAACACAAACATCTATGAAGCCAAGAAAATCTCCAGAGTAAATGGACTGTAATATTTTTTTTTAAAAGTATCGTTAAAAAGCAGAAAACCCCCCAGAAAATCACAGGTTTTAATTAATTAATTAAATACCAGGAATGTTTATCCGTTCTTGCTGTTAAGATTAGGTGTGTTCAGGTTAGCATGTGATACAATTTCTAGCTGCTGGTGGGATTTTACTGATTTTCTTATATAACTGAAACTTTCCAGGTTAACAGTAACAAAATTTGGCTCACAACCCAGATGTTGACTGAAATGTTGAACACTCCAGCCATCAGACAGTTTGTGTGACCTCTGTTGTGGCTGTATTTATTTCCCTTACAATGGCATCTAGGCATTTTCCAGGCCTTTGTAAGTGATGAAGGAAGGAGACATTTTAGAGGGAGAAAGGCAGGCTGGAGGTTGGTAGGAGGGGAACAGCAGGGACGTTTTTAATACAGGCCCTTTAAATTCAGTGTAATAGGACCACTCTTCAAGTAAGTGACTTGAAACCAATGGCACTATGCGAGGAAGAAAATTGCAATTCAGTGTCAGAGCCTGGCTGCTACTTTTGTTTTTAGGATATGAAAATTCAAAATTGGTGGAATATTAACCAGTAAAACTCAAAACTGGAGAAGTGCATGAGTACCACAAATGCCATCCCAGAAATACCCCAACTGAGAACTATTCCTTAAGCTTTGCTTTAGAGAGCCCAGGAGAGGAGATGACTTTCAGCAGGTTATCAGCAAACCAAAGGGGGTCTTGAAGGGACAGTGGGATTTTGTGAAGGTCTCCTTTTCTAAGGGAGTGATTAGTGTCTGGCTGTTGCTCGAGTGTGATTTTGTAATTGATTGTGCATTAATTTTCTGGCTCTGATCTTGCATCAGTGCTTACAATTGACTTACGTGAACTGGGTGTGTTACTTTTATCAAGTAAACTTTCCTCTCATGGATAAAATTAATACCACAAGATTCTTCTTGTGGAATAGCAGAAATTGTGGTAAAGCAAATAAAACTGTTTTGCAAACTTCTTTGTAATAACCATGTTTAAATAATCAAGCTGTACAGTATGAGAGCAAGCTCTGTCATACAGTTAGAAAGCATTATTTTTCTAATAAACAAGATTACCAAATAATTTAAAGATAGTCTTTAGTACAATAATTTCATCTGTCTTGTATGTTTGTTTTTTTTCAAGTTACATTTTATAGGCAACTATAAAAATAGGATGTTGACAAATAAAATTTCAAGCAAACAAGCCCCAAACAGGTCCTATAATTTTCTTGAGTATTTTTAACTATTTTCATTATTAATAAGTTTTCCAAGAAAAATGTAAAGAAGTACTAGTGAAGGTTGAACATAACTGAAGATTTATTGCTCTTCACTTTCAGTTGGGGATAACAAAGCTTAGAAAGCCCAAAACTTCTCAAGACACTTAAAAACTAAAGCAGGAATTCTTTAGTTATATGTTAGATATCACAGAGAAACTAAGAAGCTTAAGCTCAATTTTCTTTTCCAATTGAGATGATTTTAATGTCACTGATGTGATGTAGCTGTAACATCTGTAAAGCAAATGTTATTCTAGTGCTGCAATTTATAAAATCACAAAGAGAAATGCCACTGATAGATAGACATAGAGTTGCACAGTCAAATCCTATGCTCTGAACTCTGATTCACCTTTGAATTCTTTTGCAGACTCCCCTGATCATTCAGTCATTTAAAATCTCCCACTGGTTAGAGAGGATGGGGAGAGAGATGGTTAGATGTAGCTCCCATTTTGTCTGCCATTGATCTGTAATTCTGCTCTCAGGAGCATTTTTCTGTCTCCTTGGTTTTACTTTCACAAGCAGTCTATCAGGGTCTGAAACCCCAGTTGCCCAGGTGTTGCCTCCATCACAACATCCATCTTGTATCCTTGCCACAACCACTGCAGGGTGCTTCTGGGGGCTGTGGTTTGCCCCTTTTCCCTCTTACAGGACACCAGGTCACAGACAGTATGGATGGACAAGGATCTGGTAGTGGGACCATAGGCAGTACTATATCCTCAGAAGCAGAGACCTTTGGCATATTCTAGTGATGTGAGAATAGGAGAGAACTCAGTGAACTTCAGTTGTTTACTGCTCTTTTGTAATCTTAGGGGCAGAAAAGCATCATTTTAACACCTTGTCTTAGGATGTGCATTGTCCTTTGTTCTGCTTTGCCTACCCCATACTCTTCAGCTTTCATTTTTTTAAAGACAAGATGACTTGTAACCAATTGCAAATAAGATAGCAGGTTTGTTCTGAATCCTTGATGGCTTTACTCCCCCTACATTCTTCCCTTTAAAATAATATTACTATTATTAGAAGGCATTCAAAACAGGGAGACAGTGTCACTGTTCATGAAGGTTTCATTCTTACTGCTTAGATATGTGCTATACCTTTGTCACAGGACAAGAGAATGGGAACATGGCAGGCCTCAAAGCTGTGCATGAAAGAGCTCTAAATAATAGTAATAATAGGCATTTTTAAAAGTCTGTCTTTAAGGGTTGAGTGGGCTCTGTGTGCCCTATTTACGCCTTTTTAATTCTTGAACAATAGCTGTGGGGTTTCTTTCCCTGCAGCACAGGAGCGAGGTTAAACATTATTTCTGTAACAGCCTTTTGTTTCCAGCTCCCATGGAGAGAGGGGGGAAAAATTGAGATAAAGAAGTGTTATTAAAATTGTGACACACGGCTCTGGGAGTACGTTAAAGATAGAAGGAGCCAGGACGTCAGGAAAGAAATAATGAAATGCAAAAATCACCCAGACTGACAATTGGGAGCCTATGTAGCAGCTTAGCCTGTTGGTCCAAGGCTATTTGTCATAATCAGCGGCACTTTTCTCATTAGCAAAAAGCCATTACCAGTGGACTTTATCAGCAGCTGTGAGTTATCAAGGGGCACACAGCAATCCTAGCGTGTAGTCGTGGGGTTCAGCCGGGGTCCGGCTGCTTTAATAAGCCGCCAACTCTTTCCCCAAGTTCCCAGTCAGGTGTCACTGCCATTCCTGGTGAGGCAGCTGAGTGCGGTCTATTAACCACCTCACTCCAGTGCCTTCCCGCTCACCAGCCCAGGGCCAAAGCCTCTCCCCCTTCTCCTTGCTTTCCCCTTCCCTCCTGACCAGCTCAGGGACCAGCTGGGCTAAGTCTTTCCTACTTACCTGGACAAGTCCTTCTCTTCCCCTCCCCTATTTTTTTCCTCATCTCCAGGATAGCTCTGCCCACTGCAGCTTGCTCAGTCTCCTTGCGTCAACCAAGCTGCTGTTCTCTTTCTTGCTCCTTTTTCCTCTGTTTTCCTTCTGTACAAAGCCCTACCTACTGCATCCTTTTTTGTCTCCAGTGCCAACTGCTTGGAGATGCCATCCCATTCCTGCACATTGGCAGTACAGGTTGCATTTTGGAGGAATGCCTGCTATGAGTCCTATCATACCCTCTTAAGACACATTTAGATGTTTCTTTTCTGTAAATATTCTCCATGATCTTTTCCAGAGGTCATGTCCTGTCTCAACAGGCAACTAGAGCAAAAAATTGCCCTTTTTCTGTCCATACAGTGCTGTCTCCATGACAGGTGGTATTGAGCAGAGATGACCCATGGCAGGTCCTGGGCCTAGCAGGGTTATGGGCAGCCTCCAGGCAGGGAGAACTGGAGCTGAGCCCCAGCCTGTGGGGTCTGCCTGAAAACACAAGTGTCCTTTCAGTGCTACTTGGATAGAGACATCCATTCAACAACTTCATGAGGTCTGAAGTGTCCTTTTATTCCAAGGAGGGAAACTGTGCTTCCTCTTCTCTCCTTTTCTTCAAATACAAATAAAATAAATGTCTTGCTTAAGCTGCTGGTGGGAACTCCCTTTGAATGGGAGGAAAAACAAAGCAATTCAGTGCCAACTTACTTTGACTCCTCACTTTCTTCACTGTGACTGGAGTGGGAAATTTACTGCATTTTAAGAAAATAGCAAGTAGTGGCTCGGGGAACGCCCTGTGAGGTGAACATGTTCACCTGTTTATGGGTGTGGTGCTCAGTGTGCTGCTCCACTGGAGCCTGCTGGAACGATTACAGGTCGTGAGCTGAAGGATTCGAGCGGATCCAAAATCAAATGAAGTCAGTGAAAAGACTTTCGTTGACTTCAGGAGGCTTTGACAGAGGTGAAAAAACTGAGAGGAAAATATATAATCTTGTGCAAAGCTAAAAATTATACTGGTACAAACGAACTCCTGTACTTGAAGGAGGTAAGAAAATGTGAGATTTTCTAGGCTGATTTAAGGACATCCCTATTTACCACCCTCTGTTTAACCCGGCTCTAAACACACCCTTAGCTGTATTAATTTAAACTGATGCCCCATGAAACCTAAATTATTGATGCTGTCAGGGATGAGAAAACATCTGCAGAGACCATGGGTGGCAGTAATTTCACCTTGCATTGGAATTTGGCATCCAGGTACTTGCACTGGAGGTGGCTCCCCTGCAGAGTTGTTGGAGAGGCACTGCCAGGGCATGGATTATCAAACCTCTTGTAGGCGTCTTGAAGTGTGCCACAGGTTTCCTGGTCACCTTCCTTGGGGTATAACAGGAGTAGATGAATGAGTTTGTTATTGACTTCAATTATATAGACAGGTCAAATGCATCTTGCCCTGCCTGATTCCCACTGTCACCTCTCCTGCATCAACAGAAATAAAATCTCAGGAAAAAAGAAATGGACCTTGATTCAGAAAAACACGTGTTCATCTTTAAAAATACTAATAATCTTCTGATGTTATACGTTAAAATTTACCCATTAAAAGGTTTTACTGAGCCAAGGCAGTGCCAACATATGATGCTTTGAATACTTATAAAAAGGAGATTCTTAATAGTATCATGACACTTTTTTTTTTTTTAAGCAGAACTACTGCACAAGTCAGAAATCCATTTATTACTGTCTGCATTGTGAGCCACTATCTCAGATATGCCATAGGAAATTTTTACTGTTGTTGTCCTATGGTACAGGTGGGTAAGTCTCTTATTTGGTTTGGAAAGATACTAAATACATCATCAGGTTCCAGCTTTTGGAAAATGGATGGAAAGGTTAAAAGAGCAAACTGCCTTCATGTTCATTATTCTTTTCATGTTTTTGAAGTTCTATTAAGTATTTTTAAGATATTGCCTGGGAAATCATGTTATGATGCAGGAACCTATACAAACAACTAGGTTGCCTCAGAACAACAACAAAAAAACCCAAAAACCAAACGGCTTATAACCAAGGCACATGGAAAGTTCTCTCGGATCTCTGCAGTGGTGGTGGTGTGGCACAGGGGAATGGTAGTGCCTGGTGTGATGGGAGCAGCCCTCAGTACACAGGTGCCTGAGAGGCATCAGACCTCTGTCAGCTCCCAGGAGGGTGAAGGAGATATCCAAAGAGGGACCACAAGGTGGCTCTAAACATATTAAAGAGGAGATTCTTCCTTCCCTCCTTTCAGACACCTGAACCATACATCTACCATAAAAAAGTAACTGCTATGGTTTTATACATATAATATGCACCACAGATAACATGCACTCCTTTACAAGTATTGCTGCTTGAAAATATCTGCCAACACCTTGTTCTCTCAGGAAATCTACACCAAACCACTGGCTAGGTGACTACTGGGTTAGTAAGAAAAGGGTATAGAGGACCAGACTTTTATAGATATTACATTCCCTAATATTAGCTGTACACACATAAAACCTTCACTCTTTTTTCCCCCTGTGTTTTTTGGGATCTCTTTTTCTTTTTCAAAAGTAAGATGCTGATAACAGTCAGCTGGGCTGAATGATCATTGTAAGTCAGTTCCAACCAAACTATTCTATTCTATAACATGCACATATCACGTACATGTATTCTATCATCTAAGAATACAGGGAGAAAGCAGGCTGTTCATAGTTTGGAAAAGTTGTCAATTTATTTGCACTGTGAAGAGCTGAGATGCAAGCCTCTGAAACACAAGAGAATCAATTCTGTCTCAGCAAGGAACACCGAACGCCCACTGACTTCTGCAGCAGGGGTGAGTGGTTCAGGTAGGAGGGAGAGAAATGGGCCCCCAAGTGTAAAATGCAAATTCTAGCAGATTGTCTCCATTCAAGGGAAAATCAAGGACAAACAAAATATTTTCTTCTGCTTCCTATTGTGTTTTTCCTTACTGATTTTTGGCAAAAGCACAGTGTTGACCTTAAAATTTTTTTTTGCTTCTGGCAAATTTTGGGATTCACTACATGAGAGTGAATGCGATGTACTGCTTTTAATATCAGATCTTTTAAACCCCATTTGGGGTGTTTTGTCTAATGGTTTCTGCCTTTTGGGTCTGTGCAGCTCAATACCTCAAGATATTATTTAATGCAGATTTCCATATCCTAGAAAATGTAAGATGTATCTGCAGGAAAAATCCTAGAGTTCCAATGAAGTTATAAGGAGTTTACCTTTGAGATGTTTATAAGAAAGAACCTGATCAGTACAAGATGTTTATGCAAACTTGAATTCTTTATGGTAGTAGAGCACTAATCTTATTATTTGTCTTGCACATTGGTCCACTTTAAGACCGACAGATGCAGCCTGTAACTGATTAGAAATAGGACTGTAATCTCAGCCACAAGAATCAGCAAAGGAATTATTCTCAAGAGACAGAAGCAGAGGGAAAGAACTGGAGGGGAAAATCACTCACTTTTCTTGATCAGTTGTTGTCCAAAAAAAAAACCAAAAACCAAACAAACAAGAAAAAAAGAAGAGAGAATGATCATATCGCATCCATTCCTTCAGACAGAATCATAACCAAAGAATTGTGATACTAGAGTTATTAAATATTTCAGATAATACCCATCAAACCTGCAACCCATTTTATTCTCTGTCCATGTCTGTCTCTCCATCTTTTCTTCTGAAGATTACTAGAATTCTCCATAGAGTATAAAAGTAGCTCACCTTTTGCTCAGACTAAAGCACAGCAACCACTGTTAAATTTATTATAATTATTTCATATAGACAGCTTGTGCAAAGCAATGTTTAACTTGGATAAATATAAGCAGAGTATGATAATACTAGATATGGCCACAGAATAAAATGAGAGGGTCTGAGCAATGCTAAGAAAGGTTTAGAAATATTAATGGATTGCAAACAGGAGGGAATATATTACATAATCCTGCTCAAAATAAAAGTCTACCTCTTATATAGAAAAATATCTCATAGAGGTAGCAGTGCTCAGTTCTGCTCCCAGTTCAGCAATTAACTTTGTGACTTAAACCTATATTTAAGTGTTTTGCTGCTTTGGATTCCTGCAGTACTCATCAAAAGTGAATATTCACTGCTGTTCTGCCATTGATTCTGAGAGCAGAACCACACCAGTGAGTCAGCAGCACAGCTACAAGCACAGTGCCTGGCCAGGTTTGCTACAGCCCTTGCTTTGCCCATGTTGGGTATAAATATGTAATAGCCTCTCTATGAAGGTAAGGGATGTCAGTTAAAGAGGCCTGTGTTAATTAAGAGTGGCTATAGATAGCTCAATTTCAGCTGTGGGAGGAACAGAGGGAGCATAACAACCTCTGCACTAAAAGGTGCATCAGAATGGATCTTGGGAATGAATTCTCCTGGTGTAAAAGACAGTCCATAATCCTAAAAAATGCAATGCAAATTAAGACATATATAGATTTGAATAATTTGGCTTGTCTGCAGAGGAGGCACTGCACACAAAGCTACAGAATCCTACAGCTCTCTTTGTGCAATATACCCATGTAAAAATTCCCACAAGCTTTTATGGAAAGATGAGTCTGCTTTTTTGGAAGTGCTGAAGCTTCTGAAGCCTCTGTCTGTGTGTGTGTCTGTGTGTCTGTGCGCCAGCTTACATGCTACAAACATCGTCAAACAGCAATGTTCCTTTTGAAAGACAAGTATTTGTAGACAAACATGGTCTTTGTAATTTATTCTGCAAATCTTGAATGCTGAGAAATTTTGAGTGGCTTAGTTCTCCTGACAGAGCTGATGCCGTGTGAGATCACCTTTTATAAGAATGACTGAGTGATGCAGAGAGTTTAAGTGACAGTTCATTCTCATTGAAGCCTCCCCTCAGCCAGTCTCAATCTGCAGAGGGATGGAAAGGGAAACAGGGAGTGAGGTTCTCTATAAAGACAAAAATCACAGGTTGTGAGATGGAGGTGACCCATTAGACCATCTAGCCCATAGATTTCCAGGAAGAGGGGGTACGGTAGGGCGATCTGCCAGCAGATTCTCAAGAGTGAAGATGACAGTGGTATCAAGAATCATTAATGGAGAAGAAAGTGTAAGAAGGAAAAGTCCAGGTGTAATGGGAGTCTGTCCCTCCTTAGTGTTATTCTCACTTTACCTTCCTATGCCATGTCAGAAAGCTGGAATAAGAGATGATCCCAGATAGTTTGTAGGGAAGTGTTTGTAGTAAATTTTGTTAATGTTTGTGTGGTAGTTGTGCCTATTTTTATTAGAAATATTACAGAACAATGTCCCTTGTCAGTCTTCATGGACTTCAGTTCTTGGAACCTCAGTAGATTCTGTTCCAAGTTGCTTTTCTCTGAGCCCTAGATTATTGCCCTTGACTGCGAACATATCTCTTTATAGACTGGATATTGAAAGATCAACTATAAAATGAGAATATTAAGGAGAGGAAAAAACGGCATTGATATACTTCCCACACTTTAATATGGTCTATTTTTTAAGCCTATGCAAAATTCTTTAGTGCAGTGATGTAAAATTTATCTCTATACCCCTCCTTTCCAGTTTCATTTCATCAGCTGAATCTCTATATTACGGAAACTTTGTTTCCATAAAGTCCTGTCCTGTACATCACTACTTGTCTGTGTTTTTGTCACAGTTTTTGGACAATCTCCACTGAACTGATAAAATCAGATAAGTTTCTGAGAAGTTTTGTGAAAACAGGTAGTAAGGAGGGGAGTAACCCCCTGTAGGAAAGGGTTATCTCTTCTGAAAAGCCTGTTTTGTGAGTCCCAAGGAAAAAAGTGTTGAATTTCATGTCGAAACTCATTTTCCATCACCTAAGAGCTTTTGTTACTATGTGACACCTTCAAGTCTTAAATACCATGAATGTTACCATACTTTCTTTCCTAAAGTCTCAAAACTTCAGGTTATTTTCAAACTCATATTCCCATTCAGATTGGTGTCATCAGAAGAGAATCTCTGGATAAGTAGAAAATATCTAATACTTCAAAGCTTCCTGCCTTATCCTAAAGTTATTGGCCCAATCTTTAGTCATGTAAGTAGCAGGCTCCTGTCTCCATGGGTGTGGTTATGAGAAAAGGCTGCAGACTTAGTCTTTATTATTTCAACTTATTATGCTCTTGTTTTCTTATTTATTTTTCCCAAGGTTTAAAAATCTTGTGGAAAAAACCATGAAACTGCCTAATCAGTGGTGAACAAACAAGTGCAGCCTCTAGAAAGAAACACAAGTGCCTGCCCAGTGCAGTGCGGTGCAGCAAGCTCATCATGACATATTTCTCTTGCCAGAGAAAGCAGAGACTTCAGCAACTTGCAGTTCAGGACCACAAGAAATAGATAAGCTTTGCACCATTCCCAGAAGGTTAATTACCCTTGGCACTGGCAGCCTGGTGGGGAACGCCAGAATAAAACTTGTTCCTCTGAAAATCCCCAGGGCTGCTCTGCAGGCAGTCAGACATAGGATGTGGCAGCATCTGTGCGTGCTCCCATCTCCCACCTTGTCAAAAGGTGCACAGAAAGAAGTTGTCTTTTAGCTCCAGTGATCTTACACTATTATAAACACCTTGGCTAGGTAAATGGCTTGGTCAGGGGTTTTGCCAGGCACAACTGGTCTGAGGGAGATGATCATCATAGAATCACAGAATGGTCTGAGTTAGGAGAGACCTTAAAGATCATCCTGTTCCAACCTCCTGCAAAGGACAGGGACACCTTCCACTAGACCAGGTTGCTCAGAGGCCCATGAGCCTGGCCTTGAACACTGCCAGGGATGGAGCCTCCACAGCTTCTCTGGGCAACCTGTTCCAGTGCCTCATCACCCTCACAGTAAAGAGTTTCTTCCTAAAATCTAATCTATACCTACTCTCTTTCACTTTAAATCCATTCCCCCTTGTCCTATCACTACATGCCCTTGTAGAAAGTCCTTGTAAAAAGATGTGGCCCATGCTGCAGCCAGGGCAGTGGCCATCCTTGTGGTATATGCATACACGTTTGAATTTCTTGCAAGAAAGCAGATTCCACCCCTTGAATAGCTTAAACTCTGCCTCAGAACAGTACAGTCAGCTGGAGCAAAGGTGTTACCAACCGAGCCAAACACCAGCACCCAGTTTCTGGTGATGGCCAAGGCCAGCTGCTTACAGGGAGGACTGAGAGCCCTGCAGGAGACCAGGCTTTGTTAGGCAATGTGGGAAAGGATAAGCCTCATCCTAACCTTTAACAATTAGAATTGTTCTCAAACCTGAATATACCTTTCTATTTTTGTGCCTGTTGCTCCAGCTGTACTCTGAATGCTTATTATGACAAATATAAAATGTATAAATGCATAAAGCTGATTTTAAAGAATTTTGTGTGGCCATAAGTGCTGTTGTCTTCACTGCAAGGAAAGAATAAAGCCCTCCTTCTTCCTAGGCAGTGAGATAGCACTCATAGACATATCCCTTATGGTAAATTAAAAAACATGGGGAAAAAAACAGTAAAGAAACTTCCTCAAAATGGCTACTAGAGCCTTACCCCATTGAAGCTGCCAGGAATCTGTCGATAGATATCCATGCATTTCAGACATGCTCTATGAGACCAGTTAAATGTTTCACTAGCATTCCAGTGTTAAATGGTTTAATTATTTCCCCTCTGTTCATGTAAAATTTGAAAGTCTAACAGAAATGAAGCAAACCATTAAAAAAGACAAGGCTGGATTCTAACTGGTTATTTCCCTTTCCCAATGGAGCTATCGTTTCAAATGCAAAACAGGGGAATAAAGCCTGTGGCTATGACAGGGTTAATAGTAAAGACTGCTTCTTTTTTTTTTTTTCCGTTTGAAATGGCTCCATGGTTCGAGAATGACTCTTTGCTTCCCCTCTTAATCTGTATTTTACGAGTGAGAAGCTTTGCATTATGCAAATCGTTAGATAGGAACAGGTGACATTTCAGCAAAGAACATGATCAGCGGCCCGGGCCTGGATTGGGCTGCTGATTTATACATTAGTATTTGTCACAAGGATCGCAAGTACTTCAGACTACATTCTGCAATTTGCTTTTCTATTTTTTCCTCCCCACAATCCTTAAGGTGGAAACTTCATCAAAGTATTTAAAACACACTGGTCTGGCCAAAGGGAGATGCTTTGGTCCCGGAATTGGGGCTGAAACAGCACAGCCTTTTTTTGATGGCTGTTTGCTGGTGTTAATTGGTTGCTGGTTTAGGCTTGCTGGAGCTTCTGCACATCTGCACAACTCCAGATCCAGATGCTCCACAGCAGTGACAAACGCCCCGGTATTCCACTGGCCTCACTGCAAAATGGGGGCCATCATTTGAAGGACAACCTGGACTTTCATTTAAACTTTGTGAACAGTGTAAGCAACAGACATCTTCAAAATGAAAAACGTGTCAGAATGCAACTATTTATTGTCCATTTTTATTTTTTCCCCTTCTGGACCTTCCCTAATGGCAGGCAGGTTCAATATAGATTGATTTGTATGCCACAAGAGATCTTCCGGAGTATAAATTACTTCTGGAAAAAAAATAATGGAAAAAGGAAGGGGATTTACTGCCATTGAATTTAACATTCAGGACAGTTGTTTTTCTTCCTTTCATATTCTAGTTCTCTGAAGCATTTTGGTTTTTACTTTTTGATCCTCCCCTGCTAAAGCTTTAAATTATGACAGTGGCTCAAATCAGGGATCAGAAGAGATCAATAAGTGGCCAGAGTGTCATTCACCAGCAAGTTAAACAATGCTGTTCACAGCAGTCTGCCTGTGCTCCTCCACATGGACAGGAGAACTGTGTTGGGTGAGTGTGACATGGTGGTTGTCTGCTGTGAACAGCACAACAGCGTGGCAATGACAACCTCTGTATTTGCCAAACGCAAAATGCCAATAAATTCTACACAAATGCAGATTGCTCACAGGGTTTCACAGGAGTCTTTAGTGCAAATATAATCTATTGGTCTTCTTTTAGGCTGCCTTGCTGCCCAAAGGCAGTAGGGTAGGGCTGTACCTGCTCTGTGGCACAGCCCTCACTCTAACACTGTGGGGACATGGGCTCACAGGACTGTCACTGGTGACATGTTTACTGCAAATCAGGGGAGAGAGAGAAGACAGAGGCATCTCTTTCCCCACTTGGTGATTCTGGTGGGGGTCTGTTTTTCCTTCCTTGACTGTGCATCTTATTATGACACTTTTTTGTTCTTGGCACTCATCCAAGGCTCTTTGGATGTGTCCTCTAAGGTTAATAAATTACTGGGTTGTGGGAACCTCTGTTCCATTCTACATAAAAAGGCTGCACTGTCTTGTGTCCCTAAGCTGGGCAGGAGCCAGGTAGCAGGAGCTGCTGCCTCTTCTCATCATTCCACATCTCTCTAGGATAAAGCTCGGGCAACAACAACCACTCAGTTTTCTTCAGGGTTTTCCTAAAGGCCATGCTATTTAAGAAGCTGGTTTATGTTCTTCTCCTCCTCTTTCTTAGTTTGGTCTTTTGGCTCTTTCTCTGATGAATGCAAGCACAAAACCAATTCTTCTCACCAATGCTTTAGGTCCTGTGCATCCTACCCCTGTTACAAAGGAAGCATATTAGGTCACAAGAACAATTTGTGTTTGTTTCTTGCCTTGTGCTTATGACATTAAGGATTCTTTGGGGTTAAACTTATATGAGAAGCTACTTTCATAGCTGCAGAAAGCTTTATATTAACTCACAATGCTGTATTTTCTAATTTCTTCTGCTTTCATCTCTATGGATTGTAAAATGAAATACAAATAACTATTTCCAGATGGTCCTCCTTTCTGTAAACCTCTCAGATACGTTGCCAATTCACCATCCTTGAAAGCCACATTTCCCTCACCTTTGGATACATTTCTACTTACAATTGTCTCATTTTAAGACTAGTGTAGATGAACAGCCTCAGTTGGGTACAGAATTCAGCATATGGCACATATCTACCTGCAGCAATGTCCACAAATCCTTCAATGTGATGATATTTTACTTTGAGTTCCTTGGGTTTTAGCTGAAATAATGACTTGAGTTCCTTCTTAATGTGTTTCCCTATCTCTGTAAGGTAACTTTAGCAAAGATAAGAATGTCCTTCTGAGAATTCATTCACATCAGAAATCATTACCATTGTCATCCCAATTAAGCTTTAGTTCAGTGCAGATGTTCTCAGCTGTGGTCACAGCAATACCTTTCACACAAGCCTGTGCTCCAGGTGATTCTCCCAGGGCTGTGCCCAGCTGCATGAAGGCTCCTGGTGCTGGGAGCAGCAGGAGCTGCATTGGCCTTCCTGAACATGGTACATGGCACTGCTGTGCCTGGTGCAAGTCTGGAAAGGAGGGTAGCACAACCTCCCATGCCAAGATGCACCTCTCAGGTGAGGTTTGCTATGGGCATTGGTTTAGAAGTTTGTGAACCTATACCAAGTACCCAGTCACTACATATCAAAGCTGTAAAATGACTTCCTGATGGTAATTAACTCAGTGAGCAGTCCAGACATAGATGAAGCCAATCCCATAACACTGGTACAAATCACATTGTTGTCATATTTAATGACATCTGCTATGAATGACTATGATGGTTTTTATAGCAATGCTTTATCTCAGATACATTTTTGATTGCCATCTCAAATACTCACTGAGTTTCCCCAGGCTTCACATCAACTCTGTTTTCAGGACAGGGTGTCTTGCTCCTATTTCACTGACTTCCTTTGCTTCATTATTTGTTTATCATCTCTCTGTTCATATTTTGTGCTACTGTAATACCAACCCTAAAAAGCTCTTATGGCATTTCTTGAAGGCTGGTTAATTTGTCTCCACGCCAATGAGATAATTATGATTGTCCTCATTTTATGGGATGGGAAGCTGAAGAATGTAGATGACAAAATGCTTTGTCCGGAAGAAAGATGCCTGTGTGCATGCAGAGTTATCCTTCACAGTTTTGTGTTTCCTCTTGTATTTATACTCTAGTCCATTTGTATACCCAACAGTTTGCTGAGGCCAGAAGGTGTGTGCATGTGTGTGTGTCTGGGTGGAATTCTATCCCAAAGCAGGCGTGAGCAGCAGGTCTCCACATGTGCTTTCACAGAAAAGCCAGAAGTATGAGTTATAACATTTGCCATTCCATTGTTAACAGTACCCTACTACCAAAACATCTGTATATAGAGACAATTATTATTTTATTGGTGTTCAAACACAGTTATTTTTCCTGACAGAATTAAAATGGAATTAAAATGGAGAGAATAAATGATACATTAATAAACTCGAGGCACTGAGATGTCTTACCCAACAGAACCAGAACTCCATCCCAGTTCTCAAGCATCTTGTTATAACTGCAGTGGGGAATCCTCCTTGGTTTCTTGCTAAGTGGGACTGATAGTTAAAGCATTCATCTGTGGATTTTTAAAGTAACGGGTAAACTACCTAACTTGGATCTACTTGTGTTCTTTCAGACGAATAAAAGTGAGGCCAAACTAAAAAAGAACTTTTTCACTGGTATAAATTTAAGTTCTGTAGATGTCCCTAGTACTGGATTCTTTTGATTCATTCCCTAATTGCTTAAAAAAAGACAGATTTTTGCATGCTAAGGAACATAAAGGTGTGCACAGCAAGGTCCAGTGACCCATTTGATTGTTTTTGTCTTGATAGGCTCTTCTACACTGGCATGTACTTGTAATGCAGTTGCCATATGTCTCTGAGGGCAGGTACCTTGCCATTGCCCTGCCTCTGGTCAGCACTGCTGATGGGGTTGGAGACAAGAGTCATCTATCCCATGTCATTTAGGAGCACAGGGGAGTCTTTTCATGGATGAACACAAGAAAATTGTTTGTGACTGTTACTTACAGGATACTGGTAACACAAGACAGAGTGAGAAGAGGTTGTCATTTGTCAGGATTAGTCTGGAGTCATATGATGGAGGGCACTGTCTGTATGTTTGGGGTTGTATCATCTGTGCAAAGGAATGATGTCAACTTAGTTGAATTCATCAATTTCTATCTCAAAACTTTGGATTTCTTATTATCTTAAAGCAAAACAACAGATCAGCCTTTTTTTTTTATTTCAGAAAACCTATGAATTGTAAAAAATAGGTAGTAAAATTGTTCCAAATACCACATTTGTGATAGAGCTTAAAACAAGGAGAAAATATGAGATGACTAATGACAAGGACCTGTTGGTCTTCTTGAATTCATTCAGTCATGAGAGAGCTCAGCACTCCTAACCAAGGCTGACTGTGAACTTCATGTGGGTGTCATGCTACTGTTGATTTTCTACTCACCTGTCTGTTAATACAGATTTATTATAAAGTGAATAATTGCTTCTGGATGCTTCATTTATCTACGTTTGGGTTGTATTATGTTTTTTCCAGCCTTGGCATTCTTGAGTTGTCCATAGAAGTTTTGGTTTCATCCAACAGTATTTATTTGAAAATATTTTCAACAGAATTTTGGGATGTGACATTCATTGGAAGGGATAAGAAACATAATTCTCTCCAATTCAGAGACTTTGATTGGTGCTTTTCAGCCCACTCATAATCCAGAGGAACAGTAAATTACATAAGGGATCTAAGTGAACAAATACCTTTGCCTTGAAACAAGACAGAACTGATTTGGCATCTGGTGAAAATTGTCCCCAACCCTTTCAGCCCCTTATGATTAATCTCAGAAACCTGGTGGACTCAGATGTCCCAAAAAATTTGTCCCTCAGAAGATTTTTTTGCTACTCAAAAATACACAGATAACTTGCATATAATTAATGCAACCATTTGCAACTCTGGATGCTGATCCTAATCCCCACATCACAGTTTATCTGTGATAACTCTTTCCTTCAACCACAGAAGAACAGGAAAACCTGAGGAGAAAATGTTGTGCTCGCACTTCAGCTGAGTGTTGGGTCCCAGGAGCCTCAAACTGAAAATATACATCTGCTGTGTTCCCATTTCCAAGCAATCCCAGCATCAATAGGTGATGGATAACACAGTTCAGGTGCCATTCCTTCCATAACTTTGTTGTAATCTGCTGCTAAAATGAAAAACAGTGAGACTTATGCTGCCATAAAGACATGTGAACCCCCTACCCCAATCTGAGATATTAGAAAATGAAGCAGGACAGCGTTTATTACCAAAGTCTCAGATTCCCAGTGGAGTTCCCCAGTTTGCTCCAAGTTCCCCCTGCTGCTCAAATTTTCCTTATATGATATACTTTACTGCCCTTATCTGGCAGTGTTTCTATGGCAAAGAACTTGCAAGCCTTAGACACTTAACACTACTCTTTGTGCAGGCTGGGGGAGAGGTGGGAGAAAAACTGTATGGAAAATAGGACTGTGAGGCAGGTGAAAAGCCTGTAGCCAAGCAAAGTGGGGAAACTTTGCCAGACAACTTCTAAAGGTTGGGTAGATCAGGTAAGACTTGGTTTTTAAGGATTTACCCAAACAGGCCTTAGAACAATGGTGAACCAAGGGGTGATTTGAGAGTGAGGATTTAAACCTGTGGTTCCAGGAGTGTTAATAAACCACAGAATTATAAATTAATTATAAATTAATTATTGCCATGAAAAATAAGGAGTTATAATCCTGAAATGGTTTATTTTGCCTTTGCAGAGCTTGCTGAAGATGCATTTTGTAGGAGAAATTCTTGTAACTCGTGAATTGTTATACAGATTCCACCTTAAATGGGTTTTATCAGACTGTGCACTGGTAAGCTCATGCTAATATTGGCTCCAATAAAGAACAAATCAGTGCCCAACTCGACTCGTCTTATCGCACAGTCAAAACTGATGGCTGAAGAAGTCATAAAGATCCCATTTAATCTCTAGCCTATCTATCACTGTGAATGTCTTTATCCTCTTTGTGCAGTGGTAATATCTGCTCATTATGAAAGCAAAATAGATCTGGCATGAATAAAAGCGGAATGAAGTGCTCACTTTGATTTTGACAGCATGATCAGTGGAAGCAGTAATCTGTGAGAATCAAAAGGGCTAAATTATTCCATAACAGTAATTTGAGGGAACAGCTCAGAGCATACACATCTGCTTTCATATATTGTGACGTGCACTGATAAAACATCCTTCCCAATTTACTCTCTCTGTGCTTGACTAATCTGCAACAGCTCTCACAATGTCTAATCATGCCATCAAAAAGGAGAAGAAGTTCAATTGAGACTCAAATGAAAGAAGATTGGAAAACTATCCTCAATTGAAATTACATTTGTAAATGAGCCATAGTTTTTCTGTTCAGAGTGCGTTATGGTAAATCTGCCTGAAGAAGTAGTTATGCTGAAGAACAGCAACATGTATCTAGATTGTATTTATTCCATTACTGCTCAAGTAAAATTATGGGAGCTTGGAAACCCTGGGGCATCTTTTCAAAACTGATATGCCAAATTCATAGTCAGATTCCTGTGGTATAATTATAGCATCTCTGGCCAGCTGAAAGATTCCCAATACATATAAATTACACAGCCAGGTTACAGTTATAGGGTTTTTACTTTTAAACATTCCTGCTACAGGAGATTTCTTCCTGTGCTTGCAGTCTGGGCCATGGCCATATTTTCTTACTTTCTTCCTTTGCTCATGGTGTTTTTTGGAGCTGATTAACCAGGCCTATAATATACTTTGAACACAAAAATTAAGCTTACTTTGAAGGTAATTCAAGGATGTATCCTGCTGATCCTCATGGGCAAAACTATAACCTGAAGCATGTATGGACTGGGGTAGAATATGTGCTACTCAGGTTGAAAGCAAGACAGTCACATTAAAGCCTCGCCACTGAATATTCACATTCTGGCTGTTGACATGTTTTTTAACACACAGTAAAAATCTCGTCTTCCTAAAACTCGTGGGCCTCATTTCTAATCTTTGCTAATTCAACTCTAACCTGTGGCACTACAGCTTCTGAAGACATACTGTCATCTCTTCTGGGATCTCACTTCAAGAAGTGTTATCCTTCCCTTCAAGCATCTGCTCCTGGAGCCATGTGATTCGCCAGCCAAGGTATTGTATCTCTCTCTAATTTTTTATTAGACCCACACGTTATTGAATTCCTTAAATCTGGCAGTACTAGGTAAACCTCCACCGGGAAGATCAGTCATGAGCCTCTCTCATATGCCCATTTTCCTGGTACAGCCAAAGAAATGGTGTCTGCCTCCTTTGTACACCTGTCATCGGGTTCACTGATGCAGCTCCCTGCATTATGTATTTCTATGATGAGGACATACCTATAGATCTGAAAGGGCTCAGGTAAGCAAATGATTCTGCTGTCACTTCTGCTGACATTGCTTGCTGTTCTGTTACATGCTTCAGAATATTTGAAAACATTAATCAACAGGGTATATTCATCCTGGGAAACCATGTCTGGGCACCACTCTGCAAATATTTAGGTCTTGATGAAGCCTATGGTAGTCTTACTCGCATAAGAATAAGATGGGTGAGCAGCTCTTCCTGCTCTTAAAATTGTTGCTAGAGCAATATTAACTTAGCAAGATAACGTAATGAATATTTGGTCTTGGTTTTAATAATATTTTTTTACTCATTTTTAGATCGTTTTCTGCAAACACATGAGTTCTTATCTAGTGTTCACTTTAGTGTAACAACCTTGCCTGGTCAGGATTTTCTTCAATCCACTCAACAGAAACTTAAATCTCTGCAAAAGTGTGGTAGATAATGGCAATGTTTTGAGTTACTAAGATCTTCTTTTCCATTGGGAAAAATAAAATCAAATAAGTTTTATTTTATAAGAGTTATAATATTATAAAATATTGTAATATTGTAAAAAAGAAATTTTATAATATTAAATGAATGTGTTAAATTTGCAGAACTTTTTAGCTGACTTGAAAAATTTTCTTTGGACTTGTCTTTGTACAAGACATGTATCAGTATGGTCTCTGGAGATTGTATTTCAACTGTTTCTTATTCCCATTACTACCATTTGCTTTTCTACATATCCCATGATAAAAGGTAATGTCCTTTCACCTTAAACCCCTGGGATGTATCATAGTCCTGTGACCACGTTAGAGAATGTGATTGAGTGAAACCACGTGTGGGACATCCAAAGAACTTTTCCAATGACTTAGCTCTGGTCACTTATTGCTTTTCATACGTTCACTACATTCACTATTAGACTTACAGTCCTTGGAACAGGATCTGAATGTTTTGTTGGCCAAATTATTTAGCAAAATTTTCATGCTGACTAAATAATACAGTCTACAATTTTTGGAGTAAGAAAAACGTCAGTTAAAATTGATTTTCAAGCACGCATATTTGGCTAGTTATGTAGGGAATATGCATTCATTAAATCAGATAAAATTTCCTGTGATAAAAAAAACCCCTCTTGTTCACACCATCAGTCCAATCACTACTTAGCAATGATGAATAAAGAAATAAAGGTTACCCTAGAATTTTGTATAAACTATGAAATTCTACATTTTTTTTTAAATAATGGAAACAAATGGCTGATGACTGCTACTCTACTTTTGAATATTCAGCCTTTAGTCATTGTGTTAGTGATTTCTTAGGGGAAGAATATTTGACTGTCTAGGTAAAATATACAATAGCATGTGAATAAGCATTTAAGGTATTCTGATTAATTGAAATCTAGAAAATGCTACTTCATTTTTTAAAGTCAAGGAAATTAAATTAGTGTCGAGTTTTTTTCTACCTTCCTCTGCAATAAAAGGCTATTTTTAAGGTTCCATTGTAAAGGTAGCTGTGTAAATGCAGTCTTTCAGAGTATATTTGTTTATGCAGCAACCAATACTCTCAATACAGTTTGGGTAATTTGCCTTACAGATCGGTATGTTTTGTGACAAAGTTTATGCATAATTAATCTTGATTCCTCAAGCATTGCTGCCCGCACCCAACTTTGCCTATACAATTAGTTACATTAAGTTTAATGAAAGTAATTACACCCTAAATTGGGTTTGTGCCTAAGCATTTGCAGGATCAGAACATAAAATGTCAAGATCTTGAGGAAATGTTGTATCTTTTTGCTTGTTTCTGTGCCATTTCTAACACATTTTGAGATATTAAAAAACAACAACAACCAAAACAAAGCAAAACAAGATGTGATTTTAATCTGTATGTAAACATCTTTGTTTCTGAACTGTTTCAATATGTAATTTTCTATTGCTATTCACAACCAAAGCATTTTAAAATGGCATGTATATCAAGGGTTAGCTTAGCACGTGGTTTTTCTCTGCCAAAGTCCCACAAAGAGACTTCAGGAATAAACGACCGTGTTATGGTGATTAACAGTACAGTGATGCATAGCAGACAACTGCTTTAGTTACAGTACTCATGTTCATTCCTAATTTTCTCTGTGGAGGGTCAAATTCAAGGATGAAGCAGTGGACTAAACAGGTTTATGAAGAAGAAGGAAAGAAAACCAAATATACGCTGATAAAATGATGGCTACCTCTTCTGTCCATGTAACCATTCAACTTTAAAACACTTTAGACCTTCAGCCTCAACCTCCCTTGCTGGCTGAGGATGAATCCTGATCTCACTGCTAAAAATTGCCATTCTCTGGTTTTTTGACTATCACCCTTCCACAACAGCCTCCAGCAGCAGTTTTGCCGTTGCAAAAAGCTGGGAACCACAGGCTTTTTAAAAATCACCGTAATGCTGTTGTGCTCCCTTCCTGCCTTGCACATCACCACACACTGAGACAAAATGTGATTCTGATGGACAGCGCAATGTGTTTATTTGCATTACAGCATCCAGCCACTAATTGCCTCAGTGCTGTACACAACTGCAGGCACAGAGCAGACAGGAGTAATAAATAGCAGCTGCAGCACGACCTTAAAAGTAGTTAGAACACTTTCATGTTTGTGTTCTGCAGTTTTCTGAAATGCCTCCTACTGTTTCTATGTGCTTGCTTGTGACACACAGTCAGTACAACTGAGATGCTTCTGACTTACTCTTTCTCATAGATGCACATTTTTTTGTTAGTACATAGGCCTTGTAAAATGTGATTGCTGGAAGAGAGAGACACTGACGTCTCCCAGTGGCAATGAACATGGCTCAGAAGATATTTCACACCAAAACAATTTGTAGCTTTCCTTCAACAAACCAGACGAGTACAGGATTGTCAATGTCAATGTTAGTTTTCTATAGTTTTTAGGAGCACGAGATTGACAGTGTCAGCACTGTTTTTGCAGTTTTTAGGAAAAACCACCCCAAACATGAAGATATTTTGCAGTTTCATGTTAGCTGCATCTGAGTTTGGGCCATTTCTATATCCTGTAATGCAAATATTCATTTTATATATATCCATCTATATTAAGCTACTGAGGGTCTGCAGGCTGAGGGTGAAAATCCACAGAACTACAAGAAAACTTCTCAGAAGTTTGTTTGAGGTTGGGTTCACAGAGTGGTTTTAGCCCTGGGTTTTAGGCACATTGTCTATCTAAGACAGGTAGGGAATGGTCTATATTTAGGATCCAGCCTGTAGTAATGGCTGAGCATACTGACATATCCGAAGTAGAGTCTTTCCCTATGTCTCCAAGTCATTGGAGCCTTATGAGTCCAAGCCCTAAACCTTTACTAAAGGTGAACACATACATCCATTTGTTGAATACACTGTGTTAAGGGGTGGTGTGCTAGATATATGCTAGTTTATTGGCATTTATGCATTTATGTTAGTTTACTAGCAAGGGAGCTTAAGCAGGCCATGGGAGATTTGAGTTCTGACCACCCCTTGGCCTGAGAGAATTCAGACAAACATCTACTCTGAGTTGTGTTGAGAAAGGGGAGAGGGAGGAGGCTGTGCCTGAAACTGGTGATTCAGGGGCGGGGGGAGAGCAGAGGGGAAGACAAGACATAGCTCTGCAGGTAGCACTGCAAAAAATCATCATCCTCCAGGTATGAATGGAGCCCTGGGCTCCAGGTCGCTCCCAGGGCTGTTCTGAGGGATTTGCCTCGGCCACCCCGGGTGAGACCCTGAGCCCAGGCTGTGGCTGCTCTCGCTGTGCTGGTAGAGCCCCTGGTGGAGAGTTCAGATGTGTTGAGAGATTTCCTGCCCAGGCAGCCGTGCTCCCAGTGCAGGTAGCTCAGCTCACGCTCTCAAAGTGCTCTTCTGCAGGCAGGGCAGGTGTAACTCTGCTGAATACAGGCAGGGTGGGGATCATGAGTTTGTCATAACTCTGCCAGCAAAATGCAATAAGGTCTGAAAGTCAGCCTTGCCTCTGCTTAGGTCTGAAACTAGCTTGAATTCTAGCCTGTTTCCTACCCTTGTCATAGTTCTAAATGCCACAGTGCAGGAAAATTCGTGATTGCTGTAGCATTTGTGCAGCACTCTGCTTCACTTTGTAAACATCTTTTATGTAAATCAAGTGTTAATTACCCCTGCTCTGTATTTTGTGTTGAATATCATTTTTTTAATTACAGGCTTCATCCCAGGTTAAGCCTGCATGCCTGTTGTTGAGCCAATTATCATAAATTCCCCTGTAACAATTAACAATATTGGTACAGAGCTGCATGTATTTTAAATGTTATAATTATGCTCAGCTCTTTTGTTAATTGGCCTATCTGACTCTTTACTTTTTATGCTGCTCATCTGCTCATTACCGCAGCCATTTAATTCAATTAGCACCTTAATTAGAAGAACAGCCATGTCCAATGTCGTAGGACTTGTCAGAGTACGCGGCTTGATTAGCAAAGACAAACACACCATGCAAATCAGGCTGTAACATTTGGGGGCGGCAGGAATGGAAGGCAGCCAGCTGGTGAAGTGGAAAAGGAGCGTGTCTTCATCCCCCAAAGCTTTGCCAGGAGACAGAAAATAAAGAAGGCATCAGACTGAGGAAGGAATAAAATAATTTACAATTCCACGAGTTAAGGCATCACTTAACATGAATGGTGTGTAACTCCTGAGGATGGTGTCACTACTAAATTATCTCCTACCCTCAGTGCTCTTAAAAAAAAAACCAGAAAGTGAGAGAGATGTGTAAAAATAATACAGTAATCTCCTGCCATATCATATGTCCTTTTCAGAGGAGGAAGTCAAACCCCAAAGTCTAGATTCAGAGGGAGAGAGAGGAACAAAAAGAAACACCCTGATCCTGGTCTGTGGTGTAAATCTGCATGGCTCCACTCATCAACATCAAGGGAGGAGTGAGCCCAGGGTATTTTAAAGTCACCCGTTTGACCTAGGCCCTCCCATTTAAGATAGCAGCATTGTTGAGGAGAGACATGAGAAGCTGTAGGAATTGTATTATAAAAAAAAAAAAAGCTTCATTTTCCAAGAGCAGTTTAAGTCTCGGTTTTGTTTTGTGCCAGTCTATTTAAATCTTTATTCCCTGCCTATTAATTCTCCTAATTAGAATTAAATGAAGCATGCTAAATTGCTAGATTAACCAATAATTAAGCAGGCAAAGCACTAACGTTTAATACACACAGGCAGCTCTTTCTCTTCTGTGATAGCACCGTGTCAAGCCTGCTCATTTTATTTGAAAGGAATTAAGAGGCTTGTCTTCTGTGATCAACACCCCCTCCCATATCAACTTACATAAAATAAAGACTTTCCCAAAAGGGGATCAGTTTCCAGCTAGTTATCAAGGAAGTCCTGATTTTATTTTTTAATTCCTTATCTGTGAGCCCCTGTGAAACCTATTTGAATCAGTTGGCTCAGGAAATCCAACAGCTGTACATATATTTAGCAGATAGTAGATTTTAATTAAAATGATATATAGTTTGTGTGGTACTCCTTTTATTCTGTGCTATTTCCTTATTTCTGCTCACGTAATGAAGTCTTACACTTATTTCCAGAGCATGGCAGTCCCTCTCCCTCCCTCTCACCTCCCTGTGTCGTGCCCTGCTCCTCCAATATTCATTTTACATATTTACACATTATTTTGTCTTTATGGCATGCACCTGATTGTGGGATCCCTCAATACCACACAGTCCTCTCGGTGTGTAAGAGAGGGGCTGTGCAGAGTGTTTGAGTCAGTAGACTCTCATCTTGGGCAGTCTTGGTCATTTTGTAGGTTTTTGCTTGGATGTGTAAGTGCTGGCAGAGCTGGGGTTGGGAGCAGGATTGGCACATTCAGAAGGGGGTTTGTACCTTTTACAAAGGTGGTTGTTGATTATACGCCTTGAGCGCGTAACTCGTTCGTGTACAGAGGGCAGCAAAGACTCACGACAGGGATTTCATAAAGCTCCTCAGTCCCACAGCAACTGAACACATATGTTCTTGTCTTTCATTCCTTGGGTTTAAACTGTTAGCCAAAATTTGGGATATTTTTGGTTATTCCCTCCAGGAGTGGAAAAAAATACGATGGAGTCAGATGTTTCTCTTGGTATGTCTGCCCAGCATTTTGCAGATAGGTTCAAATTTATTTTGCCTGCGACTTGAGCAATTTGCCTTTGAAGAGAAAGCTGTGTGGCCATATTCATAAGCCATGACTTCTGTTTTGAAACCACTTTGCAGGTGTTTGGCTTCCATCACTGGTGGAGCAACACTGCCTTTGATGAAATCTCGTAACAAGAAAAGCTTGCCCAGAAGTCCTGTTTCCCAGAGATACCAAACAAGAGGCTGTGTGTCTGCTCACAGTCCTGACTCTCTTGTGGCCAGCACTTTGCCCCAAAAGACATCTCTCAAAGTGGCTGTTTCAACAATATAGTTGAAATGATGTAACGCCTCGATGTAGCTGAAAGAGGACAATCTCTGTCTTGTTTCTTCCCTCTCCAGGTGATCCTACCCTTTTTGTACTTGCATGAGCATCTTCTGAGATTTCCTTGCCAGTCTGGGGGAAAACCAGTGCAAGAAAATAGAGTTTTTCCACTGGCTTAGCAATTTGGATCTGCACACCATAAGGCCAAGTTAATATGGAAGCATCAAAAGTGTCAGAGCGGGATCTGCAGCTGGTAAAAACTGGCAGTGATGGCACCACCTCTTTTGATGGTGGTAAATCAATAGATTAGCCCTGATATCACCATATTGTGGTTTATGCTTGTAGACACATAAGTATCTTCTGGATTAAATTCGGGGATGATGAAAGAAAACAGATTTGATTTTATTTCTTCTCCTCAAGTGAGCAGTCCTGCTGGGTGAAGGGAAAACTAAGTGTCATTGCCGAAATTATCAAAACTGGCCTGATTTCAGAATTTTTCAGGAACTCAAACCAACCTCCTTAATAACATCAAGAATTTCAGAGTTCTTGCTCCCAGTTTGTGCAATATTTTCCATGCAGCAGCTTTCTATCAGGTTAGCTTAGTTTTGTTTTCTAGTTCTACGCACATCTCTAATCAACCTGAGCAACACCAAGTGCTCAGGACATAAAGCTATGCAAATACCAGCACCTGGCTATGTTTTTTCTCTGTCTCTCTCACACACTCCCCAATTTAAGGCTGTAGAGATAAGCATGTCCTTGAATGCATCAGCACAAGCTACTTTAAAGGCAATGCCAATGCACATATCTCAATATGAGCAAGTGCTTGGGGGCTTGCCGAGGACAATTTGTAGAGTCACGACTCAAGATAGCTTTGAACCCAGATATGTTCAACTGCAAAATAAAATAAAATTAAAGCAATACCTAGAGGCGTTAGGGATAACCATTCCCACTAAGAATTTGGCCTGGTTTTGCAGTTGCTTGAACGGATCTGCAGATTAACATGGAGAGAAATATGTGCTCTCTGAATCCTTGAAGTCAAGAAATAATGGTGAGATGATGGGGCCTTGGAAGTCAAGGTAAATCAAGACATAAGCGAATTGCTTCATTTCTGTAAGGGGCCAGATTGAGCAAGCTGGATTCTAATTTCTCAGCTGTCCTGTGGTCTGAACCGTGTGGCCCCTGCAGTACATGCTGAGGACAACAAAGTCTGCCTTCCCTTTTCAGCTGGCTGGCTGATTGATTCATTCCTCTTCTTTTTTTCAGACCAGGCTTCTTACATGGTTTGGTGAACATCTTAGTCAGTGCGTGTGTATTGCACTTCATCTGCCTGATGCAATAACATCCTGGGGGAATGTGCGGGCTGTAAACTTCTTCATAACATCCTGTTCCTGCAACTTGGAGATATTGACTCGGAAGGGAAACAATGGCATGAATAAAATAAAAATAAAAAAAGTTAATTATCCTTTGTGTTTGTAATTTAATTAAAGATGCAGTAAAGTTTTACTGTTTTTCCAGGTGATGATGTTTAGGGCTCTGAAAAGCTATTTGTGCTGGTGAGATTAAAGTGCATTTTAAAATGTTCCCCGAGCACTTTCACATTTGTTGATAGATTTTTAAATTAAACTTTAAATTGTAATCTAAATTACCTCCAACAATTCATGGTCCCTGTAATGAACTCCCACCATTCCTGCTGTCATCTGACTATGATATACTGTAAATGGTAACTGCTCAGGGTTTTACTGAATAGTGCTTTAGTATTACTGCACTATATTAGTTGTGTACAACCCTCAAATAGAAATCAAAGCACAACGCAGGTTTGGTTTAGCATAGTAACTTTATTATTTGCTAGTCTTTAGTCTTAGTGAACCCTGCTACTGCTAATCATTTGGGACCTCATAGAATATACTTCCAAATAATTTTTTAGTCATTCCTGTCAAGGTAAAAGTATTTGCATTTTACCAGCCAATGAGCTTTTGGACATTAATCCTTAATAGGTAAAATAAAACTAATTGGGGAATATGAATTCAAGTGCTCATTCGTAAAGTGACCATGGCTCATTGGCCCCTGAGGCACAGTTAGAAAAAAATACTTTCCTAAATGATTAATGTAGATTCAAAGAGAAAGGGAAGATTGCAGAGGGATAGTGGAAATAATTCACTGTGGGCTGCTCCATCATATGATGGTGAGACCAAGTGGTTTCCAAGAGCAGAGCAGAGTAGAGGCTAACTTGCAGATCACTGTTTGACCCTGGTAGATCATATTACCTGAGGCTCACAGACCTGTTCCTGGAATGAAAAGACAGAGTCCAAATGTAAGCTGGTTTAAAATCCACGGGAAGCTCTCAAGGATCTCAGAGCATTTACAAATGTGGAAAATTAGAATAAAAATTTATTCTCACAAAATAAACAAATATTTAAAAAAAAAAAACCACACCAAACCTGATAGTAAAGGTCCTAGGGAAGAGCAGAAGGAGAAAATAAGCAGACATAGGAGTGCTTTGCTGCAGAAGGGTGCCCTGTTAGACTCCAGCAGTCTGTCACATAGGGGCTTTTTGACACAGGGTTTTATCTTTCTGCTGGAAAGTTCTTGTACTTTTCTTCCACACAGGTGCATAAGCTGTACAGGCCTCAGCTTTTAGTTTCCACGAATTCCCTGCTTTAATTACATTTTATATGAAATGAAAACTGGCTTGTTTGATTACATTTGATTTTGTAGCTCTCCTGCTATGAGAAAAACGAACACTATTTGTGTTTCCTGTTCACCTTTGCCATTCGTCATCATTCAATGTGTCAACAGCCATGCTGGCAAACATGGTCATTAGGTTTACTGCTTTTCCTTAATCCAAAACCCTCTTTTTGGGTGAGTACTATTGTACTTTTCTCCTTCTATCCCTTTCTTCCCTAAACCCCTCTGCTGTTTTGCTACTTGTAGAGGAATGACAGTGTCTGTGGTGCCGGAATGCCACCGTCCCTGCCTGCCAGGCTGAGCAGCTCCCTGTATGGCTTTCCTTTTTTTTCCATGTGGGTTTCCTTTTATTCCCTCCCCGTCTGCCTCTCACCATCTGTCTGCTGTCTACCAAAGGTAGATTGTGCCAAACTATCCTGATAGTTTCCTCTGATAAGGTAGCTGATTTTTGAGTCAAAGGAAATGCATTAGATACCGTCTACCCAGACTTCAGTAATGCATTTGACACGGGGTAATGATCAGTTGAACTGGAGGAGAGGGGAATGAGCAGAAGGATTAGAGGGTGGGTCAGGAGCCCACTGAAGTGAGACAAAACTGAGAAGTCTTAAGATGGGAAGTGCTGACCTGAAAAATGGTCACTCAGCAATCACTTCTAGACTGGATCTTTTTGAATATTTTCACCTGTGACTGTGGCAGGAGAAAGGAAGAGGGGTGATGGTGATGTTTGCTGATGAACAAAAACTAGGAGCCAGCAATAGTCAGGAGGAAGATCAGAGTATCATAGATAAAGAACTTCATAACTTTTGGACTGGATGTAGCAGTGAAATGGAACAGAACACAAGGTCATGGCTAGGGACTGGAAATGAAGATGTCAATACAGTCTGGGAATGACAGAGAAGTAAAATGAGGCTGTGGTGATGGTTGGTCACAGAGATGCAGGTCTTGAAAAGCAAATGTTCTAAAATTACCAGTAAAATCCAGCTTCCAATAGACAAAAAGGAGGGTAAGTGAAGATCTGGATGGTTATGTCAGTCTATCAGTGTAAACACCTTGCTAGGAGCTGAAGCTGAAGAGGTATCATGACACATTAATGTATTTGGGTGGAAACCTAGACTTTAGAGTGTCTTTGTAGTGGTCTACAAGCAGAACAAAGGCAAAAAAGTTTTAAGATAGCTATTGATGATTGAGAAACAATATTGTTGCCTGTGAAGTGAGGCATCTCCAATCCATGATCCTGGAGATCTCCTCCACTTAGGCTGCAAGCAAGTGCAGTGATTGCCTCTTTGTTCTCTGTGCCCCTAATCCCTGGTGATGGCTTGGAGTTGCCACAAAAATACTGCAGGGACAATTGAGGTACAGAATCAACCCATGGCCTGGGCATTTTAAGCAGTGCCCACTAGGCTGAGAAAGAAAGTATGTGTGGGAGGGGAAAAAAAAAAGAGACCTAAGCGGATGTAATATGGCAGTGAACAGGAAAGCCCACTCACCCCATGGCCATTTATTCAGATTTCTTATTGGGTTTTCATTTATTATGCAAAAAATCTGATCAACCATGAAACAAGAAAGAAAAAACCATGTTATATGATGAAACCTTGAGAGAAGGAGATTCCTACAAAGAGCATGAAAGACTCTGTTATTATTTGACACTCATGTAGTTAAATATTAGCAGTGGACAGAGGTGTTCTTGCCTGTTACTAATGGAACAGAAACTGGTTGACCTATAAATCAGGAAGTAGTTGCATATGGGAAGTTTTGTTCAGGAAAACTATCCAAGAGAGGTAATTTCCAGGTTACTCAATATATTTAAATTTATTTCTGAGAAAATAGCCATATTTCATGTCACTTTTAAAAAAAGAACAAAGGGAATATTTAAAAGTTTCAGAAAAAAACCATAACACATAACCTAGATCTGATATAAGGTGTGTGTTTTTCAGATATTTGTGAAATTCCATACATTTATTTTATGCAAAAAAGGTATAAGACAAATGGTTTATAGTAATAAATGGTTGAATATGGAAACAGTTTCTCACTGTTAGCAGTGTGTTTTCAGACAAAATGTACACCATGACCCACTGGCTGGGGAGGAGCACTGGATGTGTTCTGATGAGAAAAGTACAGTACTCCAGTGAGGTTAATTACCCAGGATAACCTCTTACACCAGTTGCAATGACTTCTCTATCAATTGAAAGCATTGAATCAAGTCCAGTAATAACATTTTTTAAAAAATTGTGAATTTCATGTGGAGTTTATGAGGTGAAGTTTCTTTTTAGTAGGTCTGACTGGATTATCTCACTGATACGTAAATATATATTTTTTAAAATATCTCTGTCTACTGGGGGCCTCTGCATTTATCAGACTGCAGTTTTGTAAAAAATGTAGGTTTTATTTCCATTTTTCTTCCAATTCAGAAGTTTAAAGGATCATGCCTTTCAGATTGTACTCAATTTCTGCCTTTGGACACAGAGACATCAGCAATCATTCCTGAGCTCTGAAAAGCAGAGGACAGGCTAAGCCATCCTCTGTACCTACACTCTGCAAGAGACAGAGAGCAGGATGCTTATTTTGTGAAGAAAGTCAGACTGCAGTGATAAGAAAAACTGATCTAACATGTATTTTGCCTACAGTTCTGTTAAAAAGAATTTAATATAAATATAAATTCAAGTGAATATCTGGCTTCAACTTTTTTTTTGTTTATTTTTGAAAAATAAATGCTGTTATTCCAACTCTGTGTTCTTGATGACAGGCAATTGATGAGTTAATTGCCTTCCAAGTACCACCGAATTGAATAGGAGTGTGCGTGAAAACACCGGGTCAGCCGTGTGAGCAAAGTGTTCATTGTTCACTGCTTACAGAATTCCTGCGCTATGACAGTAAATATTGTTTTCTCCCAAGCTTAAGACAACTCCAGTTTTTCTGTTGCACTGGGAAAAACTACCTTTTTTAAAAACTAAAATTAATAAAAAAGACAAAAAGACAATGGAAAGGGTAGAGCGTGGATTTGTTCCCCCCTTTCTCCAATTTCTGAAGTCGAAGTTTCCTGATCCTATGCTACGTGCAGACAGGCATTTATCCAATATAACTCTATCTTGAATTTGTAATGTAAATATTCATTCTCTTAAATGCATACAGGGTTATTAATGATGACAGAGCACTTTGAGCATTCCCCCTAAAGGACATCGTTTCTTTTTTCCCCATTTTGGAGTGATTGAGAAATGCCCTGCTATGAGTCTGATGAATGAATAAATATTGCTGCTTTACATGTTGCTACCTATAGACAGCCGGTCCTAATTTAAGGTGGGAAGCATATAACAAACTTCACAGAGTAAACCAGGATACAATTTCCCACTAATAGAAATTCATATTCCACATTGTACATCAGGCTGTCCGCATTTAAAATGCTGCAGCGGCGCCAACATTAGAATTCAGAGATATTTGTTGACGCTTCTCTTGAGACTGTTCACATACACACCCACTCAAAGAGATAGCACGAGCCTCAAAATGAGTTTGTTGGTGAGGCTTTGGAGCCCTTTTCTATTTATGTATGGTTTCATTTTTCTGAACGTGACCTTTGGTTCGCAGCTGCGACGGCTTTGGTTTGCTACCGATTTCGAGGCAGCAGCTTTGAGG